>NC_088359.1:11977500-12282083 GCF_036884655.1 Musa acuminata AAA Group
GATATCAAGAGCAGATGATTCTCTATCGACACTCAATAGCCCTCAGAAGGTTGGTTGTCACTCCCAATTACTGATTGTACTAAATTTGGAACTTCCAAACCTATAAGTTTGGTATCAAAGAGTGGAGTACTCATACAGGACATCCTTGGTGTCTCAAGTCTAAGAACCAAATACACTATAGGGACTACGGAATCGATGTCTAATAATAAGGCATCATCAACCATCCAGTATTCCGTGAGCGAATCAATCAGTGAACTCATTCTCCAATGAGCACTTGTACTGTATCCTTAGTGTCCCGACAAGAGCAGCTATGAGACCAACTGCCTCCATCATATGGACGGGTATACAGCACACCAGTCTATCTGGTTATCTCGATGTCCCTCTCGAATAACCTATGACTAGGATCATTAAGGGTCTATGTTTAAAGGTGAATTGGTCTCATTAACATGATCTCATCATGATTGTCATTGCACAAATATATGGATATCACAATATATATGCATATATGCAATAAGCAATATAAAGTGATAAAAATATCAATATATAATAAGCAAAAAACATACATATGACATCACTATAAAGTGATAAAAATACCAATATAAAGTGATGTCACACATGACATCACTCACATGATTGGCTTGCAGGGCACATATGACTAGTAGGATCTCATCCATATGATCAATAATTCAAGGGCTTATTAGATATCTAATAAGATAGAGGTTCCAACGGATATCTCATATCCGAACCTCTACTCGTCGCAACACCTATCATATGTGTGTGACTCTTTAGGCTCAATATTGAGCTGGCCGTGAGTCATACTTGTCAGAACTCCTTCTCATTCAGTGAATTATTATCTCTATAATAATTCAATCGACTCATCTACTATGGACGTACTAGGTCACTGCGCCGCAATCCCCAAACGATACACGGGAATCTGATCCATTGGACATGTCTGTCCTTAGTTATCGTGTATCTATAATCTCTCATCCATTTAATACCCGCAAAGATCGTATACCGGGCATGGTGTTGTCAGGCTCATACGGTTTCTACTCGAGTTTCACTCTAATTGGATTCTCCCGCAGAACTCTTTGTCTCTCAATCTGAATGACCCTGGCCAAAGATTTGTTTGAATAAGAACACATGAGATATTTCTCTCATGACACCGAGAGCGAATGATCGTCTATCGACACTCAATAGCCTTGTAAGGTTGGTTACCACTCTCAATGACCGGTTGTGCTGGATCTAAAATTTTCAAGCATATAAGTCCAGTATCAAAGAGTGGAGTACTCATACAGGACATCCTTGGCGTCTCAAGTCTAACAACCAGATACACTACTAGGACTACGAAATAGCTATTTAACAATAAGGCAACATCAACCATCCAGTATTCCGTGAGCATATCAATAAATGAACTCATTCTCCAATGAGCACCTTGACTATATCCCTAGTGTCGCCACATGAGCAGCTATGAGATCAGCTGCCTCCATTATATGGACGAGTATATAATATACTAGTTTGTCCAGTTATCTCGATGTCCCTCTCGAGTAACCTATGATCAGGATTATTTAGGGTATATGTTTAAAGGTGAATCAGTCTCATTATCGTGATCTCATCACGATCTGATTCTTATTGCACAAATCCATAAACATCACTATATATATATATATATATATATATATATATATATATATATATATATATATATATATATATATATATATATATATATATATATATATATATATATATATATATATATATATATATATATATATATATATATATATATATATATATATATATATATATATATATATATACTGATAAAATATCAAATAATTTAATAAGAAAAAAGAGTGTGTGTCATATCACACGTGCTATTACTCACGTGATTGACTTGCAAAGCACATATGACTAGCACTCTTGAAGAATACGCCATAGTGCTGCCATTCAAGTTGCCATGAAGGAAGTGGTACATGTTGGGAAATCTTGGGGGTGACATCAAATGCGCAGTGGAAGAACAAGAAAACAAAATCCCCGATTCACAAAGAGATATTCATCGTCGTGCGAAGATTGGTGCGCAAAATCCACGAAACTTAAAATTATGTATAGAGTAGATTTTGTTACCTAGGGAGATCGTATATCCCTATTTCCTTACAGATCTTTAGGAGAGGGTGAAGGAGGTCAAACATCCTCCTCTCTAGCGGTGATCCACACAGTAGGGCTGCGACGACGCTCCTCAAAACTCTAGGCCTACTCTGAGGTGGAGAGGGGGAGGAGAATAGGAGAGGTAAGCAAAGGCTCTAGCCTATGAGGCTCTGAATCCCTCCTATTTATAGAGGTCCCCTATCAAACCCTAATAGATCCTCGCCTAGTGGGTATTGGATCTGCATCCAATAACCCAAGCCTTTTAGATTAGTGGATCTCTATCCAATAATCTCTCATGGGCTCTTATTGGATCTCGTCCATGGGATCTAATAATTCAGGGGCTTATTGGATATCCAATAAGACAAGGACTCCGTCGGATATCTCATATCTAAACCTCTACTCATCGCAATGCCTACCATATGTGTGTGATCCTCTAGGCCCAATATCGAGCTGGCCGTGATTCATACCTATCAGAACTCCTTCTAACTCAGTGAATTATTATCTCTGTAATAATTCACTTAACTCATCGACTACGGACGTACTAGGCCACTACGTCGTAGTTCCCAGACGATACAGGGGAATCCAATCCATTGGACATGTCTGTCCTTAGTTACCGTGTACCTATAGTCCCTCATCCATCTAATATCGCAGAGATCATATATCGAGCATGGTGCTGTCAGACCCATACGGTTTCTACTCGAGTCTCGCTCTAATCGGATTCTCCCGGAGAACTCTTTCTCTCTCATCCCGAATGACCCTAGCTAGGGATTTGTCTGAGCAAGAACACATGGGATATTCCTCTCATGACGCCGAGAGTGGATGATCCTCTATCGACACTCAATAGCCCTAGTAAGGTCGACTACCACTCCCAATGACCAGCTGTACTAGATCTGGGACAGCCAAACCTATAAGTTTGGTATCAAAGAGTGGAGCACTCATACAGGACATCCTTGGTGTCTCAAGTCTAAGGACCAGATATACCACTAGGACTATGGAATCGCTGTCTGACAATAAGGCATCATCAACCATCCAGCATTCCGTAAGTGGATCAATCAGTGAACTCATTCTCCAATGAGCACCTGTACTGTATCCCTAGTGTCCCTACATGAGTAGCTATGAGACCAGCTGCATCCATCATATGGACGAGTATACAGCACACCAATCTGTCTGGTTATCACGATGTCCCTCTCGAGTAACCTGTGACCGGGATTATTTAGGATCTGTGTTTAAAGGTGAATCGATCTCATTATCGTGATCTCATCACGATCTGATTCCTATTGCACAAATCCAAGGACATCACAATATATATATGCATATACGCAATAGTTATAAAGTGATATATGCCAAAATATAACAAGCAAAAAGATTCTGTATCAAGTCATACGTGCCATCACTCACGTGATTGGCTTACTAGGCACCTTTGACTAGCAATCTCCCACTTGACCTAAAGCCAATCACCTATGTGTCTGATCCTCATCAGACCCATGTAACGCTCAAAGACAATCTGAGACAACGGCTTTATCAGTGGATCTGCAATGTTATCTTCGGATGGAACTCTTTCCACTGCTACATCTCCTCAGGTTACGATCTCTTTGATAAGCTGGAACCTCCTCAGAACACTTCTGATGAGACTCGAGTTCCCTTATTTGAGTAATCGCCCCATAGTTGTCGCAATATAAGGAAGTCGGCTTCTCGCTATCCGGCACGACTCCCAAATCTATGATGAACTTCTTCACCCAGACTCCCTCCTTTACTGCATCTGATGCAGCAATGTACTCTGCCTCCGTGGTCGAGTCAGCAGTAGTATCTTACTTGGAACTCTTCTAGCACACTACTCCTCTATTCAAGGTGTACACATACCTTGAATTCGACTTGCTATCATCGACATCAGACTGAAAACTTGAGTTTGTGTAGCCTTCAACCTTAAGGCTACTACCTCCATATACTAGTAAAAGATCCTTAGTCCTTCTCAAGTACTTAAGGATACACTTTACTGCTTTCCAGTGCTCCAAGCTTGGATCTGCCTGATACCTGCTCGTGACACTCAGAGCATGCGCTATATCTGTTACGATCGGAGCGGCATTAAGAGGGGGGGGTGAATTAGTGCAGCGGATTAAAACTTTGGTTTCGACAAATCTTTTGATACGATAAAAACCGAACTTGAAAAGTTTAACTTGAACACGTGTTCGTAAAGGTATGCAGCAAAGGTAATGAGGAAATAAAGCACGTAAGAAGGTTTGCAGTAATGTAAATAGCAATAATGAAATGCAAACCAGAGATTACGCCGATTTTAAAGTGGTTCGGTCAAATGACCTACATCCACTTGCGAGGCCCTCTTCGATGAGGCTCCCACCTTCCACTAGTAAATCTCTTGAAGGGGAAGGGAAAATACCCCTCTTACAACTTTTTACAAGTGGTTCACACTCTTACAAATTTTCAGCAAGAAAGAAGGAGGTGAACACTCTAGCAAATTGAAAGCAAGACTTGCTAAGACTTTTCTAAAACCTTTCTCTCAATCAATTACTTCTCAAAAGTTGTAATCTTAGTTGAGAATTGAGAGGTATTTATAGGCCTCAAGAGGATTCAAATTTGGGCTCCAAAATTTGAATTCTCTTTGGTTCCCGATGCTGACGGTGCCACCGCTTGGCTCTGGGGTGCTGGATGGTGCAACCGCCTAGTCTGGCGATGCCACCGCCAGACCCTTCGGTTCACTAGTTGGGCTTTAAATTTAGCCCAAACCAAGTCTAATTTTGGGCCCAATTGGCCCCTAACCAGGATATAGGATTATCTTTTAATCCTAATCCTAATTATATATGAACTACATAACTAAAAACATCCCAAGCAAGTTTTCAACCGCGAACGTCGAGTCTTCTTCCGACGAGCTTTCCGACGAACTTCCGGCGGACTTCGATATGCCCTCGAATTTCTTCCGACGGACTCCCAGCAAGCTCCCGATCTTATGACGACTTCAACGAGTAGCCGAGCCTTCTCGGTGATCTCTGCGAACCTCCGACGATCTCTTCGGCGAACTTCCAAAAATTCCGACAGGTTCCCGATTTCTTCTCGATTGGTTCCGGCAGCATCTCCGACGATTCTTCGGACTCTTAAACGTCCATCGAACTTGACTCTGGTATTCTTGCTTTATGTTTTCTGGTTATTGTAGTTAATCCTGCACACTTAACTCAATAATATGGATTAGATCAATTAACCCATCAATTGATTTTATCATCAAAATTCGAGATTCAACAATCTCCCCCTTTTTGATGATGACAATCAATTGATGACGGAGTTAAACATAACGCCCCCTATCTATATGCCATATTATGAGAAGATAAAAACACTTTGAATTCCATCCCATTGAATTCAAGCATAAACCGATAAGTTCTAACTGTAGAACCTATCGTTATTCTGGTTAAGCAATAGTAAATACGAAACTTCGATGAAAATCATTTTCAAGTCGAATGATAAGGGCAATTTTTACTACGACAGGAGATAAAAATTTTCAACATGAATTTCATGATATAGATGTAAGGCATGCTTTCAATATGATCAATCAATCTTACGATATTCTCAAAGATTTTGCAAGGCATATAAGACATTCGTATCACACAAGCTTTTGCAATTCATATAAGTCATGCTATCAAAATGGTACAAGTCATCACTTTTCTCCCCCTTTGTCATCAACAAAAAGGAGATGAGGCTTTGAAACACACAATTTGTGATCATCAAATCAATAGAGAAAAAATCCAGCATTAAGATTAATCATTCAAATATTTATGCCAAAAATATTTATCCAGAATTCATCTAAAAAAATCAGCATTCATCTAGAAAAAAAAAATCAGCATATATCCATAATTTCAAAAATACATCTAAGAAGAAGGTTCAGTTTTCGTTCAAAAGATGACAAGCTTCGAACTTGATATTAAGAGTAAACAAAACAGAATAAAAAGATACATCAATTAATCCTTAGGAGGTAATCCATAGTGCTGATACATAACATCTATTTTTTGATTCATTTGTCGTAGTTCCTTCAAAATTTCAATTTGCTGAAGTTGAATTTGTTCTTGCTGCGATTTGAGTTGGTCTTGTTGGAATTTGATCTGAGACAGTTCGGCCATAATGAGTCCTTCAGAGGATGAAACAAGAGCTGAAGGTAGTGCGCCAAAGGGACTAGGAGGAGATTCATTTCCCCTAAGAATTGGTGTTTCTGGTTGTTCTACTAGTGGAGGAATATGATTAGTCCTTCTAGGTTGCCTTACCCATATTCCATTGTTAAATGTGCACCTAAGTCTTTTTAGTAGATTTTTATTGATGATGTTATATCTATCACTTTGAATTATTTCTTCATTGGGTGGGATGCAAATGTCATAGGCAAGAAGAAATCTAGTGATTAACCCCCCATATGACAACATAGTATCTTTGGCTGTAATATCCTGCATGTGTTGCCGTATTGAGTATCCAAAGCAGTTATGTTGACCGGTCATAATCCAATACATGGTGCTTATCTCTATTAGACTCATTTCATCAAGATGAAATTGCTTAGAGAATAGTATGCTTTTTATGATATGATGAAGAATCTTAGAGTTAAAAGGTAGTAAGTGTTCGCAACTCTTGGGTATTATTCCGAGGTTCGAGTTTGCAAAAATAGTTTCGACAGCTTCGGTGTAAGTTGCTCCGATTATATTAACATCCCATTTACCTTTAAAATAGTAGCCCCTTTCTTTTTCAGTGATTCCAATTAGTTCACAAATAGTATTATCAGAAATCCTAATTTGTGTTCCTAAAATGTAAGTACTTAGGCTATCGTTATCTACCCATAGGTTTGCATAAAAGAGCCTAACTAACCTAGGATAAATTGGTTCATCTATTTGTAGGAGAGGTAGGGCCTCTAGATGAGCAAACCACCTAATGGGTTCTAAGTCTCCTAGTTCATCGAGATCAACGTGTTTACCCTTATGGATACATCTTGTTTCAAATTTTGGAAACCTAAGGGCCTCTTCTTTGGATCTAAAAAGATCGTAGTCATATGAATCTCCTTCAATCCTTTTCCCTTTTGATCTCTTAGGAGCCATTATCTAGACAAGATGATAGGGAAAAAAATATGAAATTGTAATGAGTAGGTAAAACAAGAAGAGGAAGGAAAGATTTTACCTTATGGAGTGTTTCTTGGAGGATGGAGAGCTTGGACTAAGAAGAATCCCTCTCCAAGACTTCTAGAGGTTAGAATGAGAGTTAGGAAGCTTTTGGGAGAGTTTGAGGGAGGCCTTCACGGGTTGGGGGCGGTGTCACCGCCGGCCCTAACCCTTTGGTTTTTAAAGGGTGTCTCGGGCGGTGCCACCGCCAAACCGAGCGGTGCCACCGCCTGATGCCCGAGCGCTCAGGCGGTGCCACCGTTGGCGTGCTGCGGAAGAAGAAAAAAAATCCTTTCTTCCCCCTTTTGTTTTTCAGAGATGTTTGACTCAAGATAGGTTAAGATAATGAGTTGTACTTCAATATGTCATTTTGAATTGAAGAAGAATGATGAAGTCAAATTCATAGAAGAACGAAAAAGGATGAGACATTTTTCGAAAAATATATTCAAACAAGCTTATTTTCAGGGACAATTTAACATGCCTAGTTCCCTTCTAATGAATTCAAATTGATCTTCATTTAAGGCTTTTGTAAAATATCTGCCAATTGATGCTTTGTGTAAATAAATTCTAAAACAACATTATTGTTAAGGACATGATCGCGTATGAAATGATGCCTAATATCGATATGCTTAGTTCTAGAGTGCTGAATTGGATTTTTGGTGAGACATATGGCACTAGTATTATCACATTTTATGGGAACATTTTTGAAGTGAATTCCATAGTCTTCTAATGTATTTTTCATCCAACCAACTTGTGCACAGCATGCACTTGCAGCAATGTATTCGGCTTCCGTCATAGATAGTGCAACTGAATTTTGTTTCTTGGAAGTCCAAGAAACAAGTGCATGTCCTAAAAATTGGCATGTTCCGGATGTACTTTTTCTATCTATCCTGCATCCGCCAAAATCGGCATCTGCATAAGCTATTAAATCAAATTTTTCAGATTTTGGATACCACAATCCTAAATTTGGAGTTCCTTTAAGATACCTAAATATTCTTTTAATACTTTTAAGATGAGATAATTTAGGATTAGATTGAAACCTAGCGCAAATTCCTACACTAAACATAATATCCGGTCTAGCCACGGTGAGGTAGAGTAGACTACCTATCATTCCCATATATGTTTTTTTATCGAAATTTTCACTATTTTCAGCCATATC
Organism: Musa acuminata AAA Group; assembly: GCF_036884655.1. NCBI lineage: Eukaryota > Viridiplantae > Streptophyta > Magnoliopsida > Zingiberales > Musaceae > Musa > Musa acuminata. The sequence continues at coordinate 11,985,940 of NC_088359.1, forward strand.
TAACTTAGTCGCAGTACTCATAGGGGTGTTTATTGTTGAATCTCGTATTTTGATGATGAAACTACTTGATATATGTTTATGATTTAATCTGCATTTTGAGTGACGCAAGATGCTTCGATCAGGATGCGACAATTAAAGCAGGAAAATCATGTTGTGCCAGAGGAACATGTCCGAAGATTGGACGTCGGGCCGGTGGATCGGTCGACGTATCGACAGAAGGCTTCGGGCCGTGGACTCGGGCATCGGGCCAAAAAGAGCGGGTATTGTGCCAAGGATATCGGAGTTGCGGAGTCAACTGGCCGATTGGGCAATAGGCTGTAGGAGAGGACGATGTGCCGAAGAATCGGACGAAGCGTCGAGGGACCAATGACATGCCGGACAACATGGTTAATTTCTTAGGATTAATTGTCTCGATCGAAGTTTTATTTTAAGTGTGCAGGATTAACTACGATGGAAGAAAAACATGCAGCAGGAGTTGTGCCGAAGTCAAGACAATGATCACGTTGGGAGTTCGAGAGTTCGACGGAAGTTCGGACAGTCGTCGGAGGTTCTGCGGGAACAAATCCGAGAAGTCCATGAGCTTGCCAAAGAAGCTCGTCGGAACTCACCAAGTGGATCATCGCAAGTCCAGGAGTTTGCCGGAAGTCCGCAGGAGCATCACCGAGGGTTCATCGGATGATCGACGGAAATTCGCCGGAAGCTCACCGGAAGAAGAGATTGACGCACCAGAGCAAGTTGCAGTAAATGTCTTAGGGAATATTGTTGAATCTCGTATTTTGATGATGAAACTCCTTGATATATGTTTATGATTTAATCTGCGTTTTGAGTGACGCAGGGAGCCTCGATCAGGATGAGACAATTAAAGCAGGAACATCATGTTGTGCCGGAGGAACATGTCAGAAGATTGGACGTCGGGCCGGTGGATCGGTCGACGTATCGACAGAAGGCTTCGGGTCGTGGACTCGGGCATCGGGCCAAGAAGAGCGGGTATTGTGCCAAGGATATCGGAGTTGCGGAGTCAACTGGCCGATTGGGCAATAGGCTGCAGGAAAGGACGATGCGCCGAAGAATCGGACGAAGCGTCGAGGGACCAATGACATGCCGGATAACTTGGTTAATTGCTTAGGATTAATTGTCTCGATCGAAGTTTTTGTTTTGAGTGTGTAGGATTAACTACGATTGAAGATAGACAAGCAGCAGGAGTTGCGCCGGAGTCAAGTTCATGATCACGTTGGGAGTTCGAGAGTTCGACGGAAGTTCGGACGGTCGTCGGAGGTTCTGCGAGAACAGATCCGAGAAGTCCATAAGCTTGCCAAGCGAAGCTCGTCGGAACTTGCCAAGTGGATCGTCGCAAAGTCCAGGAGTTTGCCGGAAGTCCGCAGGAGCATCACCGAGGGTTCATCGGATGATCGACGGAAGTTCGCCGGAAACTCGCCGGAAGGAGCGATTGACGCACCGAAGCAAAGCTGCAGAAATTGTCTTAGATCTAATCGTAGTTAGCACGTTGATTAAGTTGGAAAATGGGAGGTGATCCCATTAGCTTAATCTTGGGGCAATTGGGCCCCTGAAAGACTGAAATTGGGCCGAATGGAGCTAACCATTCGGACCCTGATTGCACCAGGAGGTGCAACCGCCTAGGCCAGGAGGTGGCACCGCCTGGGCTAAGCCTCCCAGCGAGACTGGGAGGTGCAACCTCCCCAGCCGGGAGGTGGCACCGCCTGAGCTTAGTCTTCGAGCAAGACTGGGCGGTGCAACCTCCCTGACAGAGAGGTGGCACCGCCTGAGCTCAGTCTTCGAGCAAGACTGGGCGGTGCAACCTCCCTGACAGAGAGGTGGCACCGCCTGAGCTCAGTCTTCGAGCTCTGCCAGGCGGTACAACCTCTCCAGTCAAGAGGTGCAACCGCCTGATCCCAGAATTCCGGGATTTGATCGTTTTGAGCTCCAAATTTGAATTGGGTTGGGGCCTATAAATACCCCACCCATTCAGCACTGAAAAGATACAGACCAACACCGAAATCTTGATCTTTTCTGTGATTCTAAGAGCTCAAAAGTGTTGTAAAGCCTTTAAGTCTCCTCCTTCTGTTCTTCAAGTTTTTGAGTTGTAAAGTGAGGAGAGAAAGGTCTGTAAAGGTTGTCTCCTGAGCCTGTCAAAAGGAGAGAAACTGTAAAAGGGCAGTTGGCCTTCGCCTATTGAAGGAAGGCCTCTAGTTGACGTCGGTGACCTCGTCGGTGGAGGAAGCCAAAAGTGGAGTAGGTCAAGACTGACCGAACCACTCTAAATCTCTGGTTTGCGTTTATTTTGAGCACTTTATCATTACTGCAAACCTCCTTCATAACTACTGCTTTCTGCGCTTTTACGAACAAGTTCTAAGTGTTGTTCCTTCAGAATCTGCATTCAGACGTAAATCGGTGTTTTCGTACATTACAGTTTACGTTTACGTTTTGATTCTGCAAAACTGTCTTCTACGCCTTCACGAACAAGTTTCTAAGTGCTGATCTGTCCGAATCTGCTTTCAGACGTAAACTAGTGTTTTCGTACGATATTTACATTGCAGTTTACGTTTACACCTTGATTCTGCAAAACTGTCTTCTGCGCTTTTACGAACGAGTTTCTAAAGTTCAGATCCTTTTGAAACTGCGTCTAGATGTAAAATTGCGTTTAGACGTAAAACTGCTCAAACTGTATTTAGACGTTTTAAACGTAAACTGAGTTTAGACGTAAATTTGTGTTTAGACATAAATCTGCGTTTAGACGTAAATCTGCGTTTAGACGTAAATCTGCCTTTAGACGTAAAACTGCGTTTAGACGTAAACTACGTTTAAACGTAAAACTGTGTTTTAGACGTAAACTGAGTTTGGACGTAAATCTGCGTTTAGACGTAAATCTGCGTTTAGACGTAAATCTGCGTTTAGACGTAAAACTGCGTTTAGACGCAAACTGCATTTAAACGCAAATTGTGTTTAGACGTAAACTACGTTTAGACGTAAACTGCACTTAGTCATAAGTTATCTTTGAGTCGGCTTTTGCTTCAAAACTGATCTTTATCGAACGAACGCAGTTTTGTTTTTAATCGCTAAAAGATTTCCGCTGCACTAATTCACCCCCCCCCCCCCTCTTAGTGCTCTCGATCCTAACAAATATCGTAGTTTGCACAATAATTAAGTTGGAAATGGGAGGTGATCCCATTAACTTAATCTTGGGGCAATTGGGCCCCTGAAAAACCCAAATTGGGCCGAATGGATCAACCCATTCGGACCCTGATTTCTGCCAGGCGGTTGAACCGCCCAAGCCAGGAGGTGGCACCGCCTGGGCTGAGTCTCCGAGGGAGACTAGGCGGTGCAACCGCCCTAGCCAAGAGGTGGCACCACCTGGGCTCAGTCTCCGAGCGAGACTGGGCGGTGCAACCTCCCCTGACAAGAGGTGGCACCGCCTGAGCTCGGCCTTCGAGCTCTAGCAGGAGGTGCAACCGCCTCAGTCAGGAGGTGGCACCGCCTGAGCTCGGTCTTCGAGCTCTGGCAGGAGGTGCAACCGCCCCTGACAGAGGGGGCACCGCCCAGAGGCTCAGTCTTCGAGCCCTGCCAGGCGGTGCAACCGCTCTAGTCAAGAGGTGCAACCGCCAGATCCCGGAATTCCGGGAATTGACAGTTTTGAGCTCCAAATTTGAACTGGGTTGGGGCCTATAAATACCCCACCCATTCAGCACTGAAAGACCATTGAACATACACCGAAATCTTGATCTTGTTCTGTGATTTTTAGAGCTCAAAATTGTTGTAAAGGCCAAAAGTTCTTCTCCCTCTTTTCTTCCAAGTTCTGAGCTTTAAAGAGAGGAGAGAAAAGTCTGTAAGGGTTGTCTCCTAAGCCCGTCAAAAGGAGTGAAACTGTAAAAGGGTGGTTGGCCTCCGCCTATTGAAGGAAGGCCTCTAGTTGAAGTCGGTGACCTCGTCGGTAGAGGAAGCCAAAAGTGGAGTAGGTCAAGATTGACCGAACCACTCTAAATCTCGGTTTGCATTTACTTTGAGCATCTTAACTTTACTACAAACCTCCTCAATAGCTTACTACCTTCTGTGTTTTTACGAACGTGTTTCAAAGTTCAATGCTTTCCGAATCGACGTTTAGACGCAAATCAGTTTTATCGTACGAACATCATATTTCAGTTTGCACTTACGTTCTGATTTCCATCATAACTGCAAACTGCCTTTATATCCTTGCTTTAACTACATCTCTCTTCATCTCAAGTTAAAGTGGTTTACGAATTGGCTTTCACACCGAAATCGCTTTTATCGTACGAACGTCGTATTTCAGTTTGCGCTTATATTCTGGTTTTCATCATAACTGCAAACTGCCTTCTTAGATTGACTTTAACGTCATCTCGCTTGATCTTAAGTTAAAGTAATCTTAGAATCAGCTTTCACACCGAAATCGTTTTATCGTTCGAACGTTTTTTATCGTTGAAAGATTTTCGCTGCACTAATTCACCCCCCCCCCCCCCCCCCCCCCCCCTCTTAGTGCTCTCGATCCTAACAATTGGTATCAGAGCCCGGTATTTCTCATTTCGGATTTACACTTGAGAGAAATGGCTCTTCATGGCTTTCAAGAGGGCTTATCGGTCTTTCGTCCACTGTTGTTTAACGGATTGGACTACACTTATTGGAAAACTCGAATGAGAGTTTTCTTGATTTCTATGAATTTGGATTTATGGAATATCATTGAAAATGGTTTTCAACTTCCCTCTAAACCGATGAACGAATGGTCGGATTTGGAGAAGAAGTATTTTTCTTTAAACGCAAAGGCTATGAATGCCTTATTTTGCGCTCTGGACAAAAATGAGTTCAATCAGATTTCTACGTGCGAAACAGCTTTTGACATTTGGCGAACACTTGAAATCACGCACGAGGGAACTATTAGAGTCAAAGACTCGAAAGTTAACATTTTATTGCATGATTTTGAGCTTTTTCGAATGCAACCAAGCGAGACTATAGGCGACATGTACACCCATTTCACGGATGTCGTCAATAGTTTAAGAGCTCTTGGAAAATATTTTTCGGATTTTGAACTCGTAAACAAGATTTTGCGTTCTCTTTCTAAGAAGTGGGATTCAAAAGTAACTACAATACAAGAAGCTAAAAACCTAAACAACTTACCACTTGAAGAACTAATTGGTTCATTGATGACATATGAAATAGTGCACAATGCACATGATGAACATGATGAACAAAATCACCTTCCAAAGAACAGGAAGGATTTGGAACTCCGAACAAATGAATACCACTTGAGCGATGACTCAAGTGATGAGGACAATAATGAACTTGAACTTCGAACACTAAATCTTAATAAGTTTATTAAACAAAAATCTAAAATAAATAATAAACTTGAACGAAGGAAGAGGCCAAAGAAGAAGAACACAAAGTGGGATGAATCAAGCTCCTCCGAAGACGAGGAGAAAATCAAGAAAGGCGAGGTGGCAAACTTCGCCGTAATCGCTTTCAATGATGAGGTAATCGAAATCCCCCTAATTTATTTTGAAATTACTTGATGCTTTCATGATGTATTTTCTTTTTTAGTTTAGAATTAATTTTCTTAAAAATTACATGTTTTAAAAAAATTATGATCATGCTAAGTAATTTCGAAAATGATAATATTACATATTTTATGATAAGCAAATAAAATGATCTTGATTGAAAATATGAAATCATGGTTAAGAAGTAATAATGTGTATTACGTTGATTTCCATTATTATTTCTCGATTTTGATTAAAAAAAAATCATGTTTGATTTGAAGAAATGCATAATGATATTTTGATTAACAATTTTATGCATGAGATTTTAAGCTATACATGATGATAAGCATGTGTTATTTTCATGAGTGTATTTGAAAAACTATGGCAAAAATGTGCTCGAATACATAAACTTGTTAAGATTATTTTTCGGACTTTCTTGATTCAATGTTCAAATCACTTAATTGCCATGATGATTTTACACTATTACATGCCTTAATAACATGTTGGAAATTATGTGTTTTGGATACAAAATTTTTTTATGATCTGGCATGATGCATGCAATGATGAAATATTCATGAATTTGAAATGATGTATGCAATACTTATGACAATGATGTACATAATGTATTGCATATGATATGTATCATGAATGCTTTAAATGATGAATGTTTGGTATCATGATCAATATGTTGATAAATGCTTAAAAATTTTAATGTTTGAGTATCATGTATGATATACCCATTAATGATGATTGATTTATTTTTCGGTATCGTGCATGAAAAATAAGGTTTTTGAAATTGTGTATGTTTTAATTTGAATATATAATGATGCACAAATAAAATTGATACTTACCTTTGTCATAATCTGAAAATTGAAAAAAAGGGTCTTCCCTTCTTTTTGACAATGACAAAGGGGGAGCAAGAATTTCTAGCGTGGACATCATGAAAAGGGGCAAACTAGCTAGCTTACACAATTCAAGATGAAAGCAAAAATTACACTCCTCTAAAGAGAAGATGCAAATGTAACACTTGCCAAGTTGTTTGCTTGCCTCATGTAAAACATTATCTCTTGCTAGTTTGGCATTTTGCTAGCTTGCACTTTGCAAAGAAAGCAAAAATGACACTTCTCAAAAGAGAAGAAAGAGCTTGTTATCTTGAACATCACAAGCTTGCCAAACAAAAATTACAAAAGTGCTATCTTGCCTATCTCAAGAAGCAAAACTTGCAACTTGCACATTGCAATAGGAAGCCAGAATCATAAGCTTACACAAGAAAGCTATCTTGCATTTGCTTTCGAAATTTTTGCTAGCTTGTATGTAGTAAAACTTGCATATCATAAAAATAGTTGCTATCTCAAGAAAATTAAACATGCTAAACTTATACCTTGCAATGGAAGCAAAATTGCGAGCTCAAACATTGCAAAGGAAGCAAAAATTTGCCAGCTTGCAACTTGCATATTTCAAGAAGCAAGAGTTACCTTCTTGAACATCTCTAAATTGCTAGCTTGCAAGTTCTAAAATGTTGTAACATTGCTAGCTTGCATGTCCTAAAAGTGCTATCTTGTATGCTATAAAACTTGCATATCTAAAACTTGATAGCTTGAATGTTCTAAGCATGATGTAACATTTCTGGCTTCAAAACTGCATGATGATAAAACTTGATATTATGTTTTTCATGCAATAAGTCAAACTAATATTCCAAACACAAGAATAGTTGGACTTCTCCTTTTTGTTGATGACAAAGGGGAGAAGTATGATGTTATGCATAAGTTTATGCATAAGTTCATGATGACGTGTTGCAAGTATTCATGATGAATATTGCAATGACTTGAATTCAGTTTGAATTCAAGATTCTATCAATATGGCATATTGATAGGGGGAGTTTGTTTAAACTCCGGGAGTTAAGTTTAACTACGTCATCAAGTGGTTGTCATCATCAAAAAGGGGGAGATTGTTGAATCTCGTATTTTGATGATGAAACTACTTGATATATGTTTATGATTTAATCTGCGTTTTGAGTGACGCAGGATGCTTCGATCAAGATGAGATAATTAAAGCAGGAAAATCATGTTGTGCCGGAGGAACATGTCAGAAGATTGGACGTCGGGCCGGTGGATCGGTCGACATATCGACAGAAGGCTTCAGGCCGTGGACTCGGGCATCGGGCCAAGAAGAGCAGGTATTGTGCCAAGGATATCGGAGTTGCGGAGTCAACTGGCCGATTGGGCAATAGGCTGCAGGAAAGGACGATGCGTCGAAGAATCGGACGAAGCGTCGAGGGACCAATGACATGCCGGACAACTTGGTTAATTACTTAGGATTAATTGTCTCAATCGAAGTTTTGTTTTAAGTGTGCAGGATTAACTACGATGAAATTAAGATATGCAGCAGGAGTTGCGCCGGAATCAAGACAATGATCACGTTGGGAGTCCGAGAGTTAAATGGAAGTTCGGACAGTCGTCGGAGGTTCTGCGGGAACAAATCCGAGAAGTCCATGAGCTTGCCAAAGAAGCTCGTCGAAACTCGCCAAGTGGATCGTCGCAAGTCCAGGAGTTTTCCAGAAGTCCGCAGGAGCATCACCGAGGGTTCATCGGATGATCGACGAAAGTTCGCCAGAAGCTCGCCGGAAGAAGCGATTGACGCACCGGAGCAAGTTGCAGTAAATGTCTTAGGAAATATCGTAGTTAACACAATGATTAAGTTGGAAATGGGAGGTGATCCCATTAACTTAATCTTGGGGCAATTTGGCCCCTGAAAAACCCAAATTGGGTCGAATGGATCAACCCATTCGGACCCTGATTTTTGCTGGGCGGTACAACCGCCCTAGCCAGGAGGTGGCATCGCTTGGGCTAAGTCTCCGAGCGAGACTGGGCGGTGCAACCGCCCCAGCTAGGAGGTGGCACCGCTTGGGCTCAGTCTCTGAGTGAGACTGGGCGGTGCAACCTCCCTTGACAGAGGTGGCACCGCCTGGGCTCGGTCTTCGAGCTCTAGCTGAGCGGTGCAACCGCCTCAGTCAGGAGGTGGCACCGCCTGAGCTCGGTCTTCGAGCTTTGGCAGGAGGTGCAACCGCCCCTGACAGGAGGGGGCACCGCCTAGAGGCTCAGTCTTCGAGCTCTACCAGGCGGTGCAACCGCTCCAGTCAGGAGGTGCAACCGCCAGATCCCGGAATTCCGGGAATTAACAGTTTTGAGCTCCAAATTCAAACTGGGTTGAGGCCTATAAATACCCCACCCATTCAGCACTGAAAGGAACAAAACATACACCAAAATCCTGATCTTGTTCTATGATTTTTAGAGCTCAAAATTATTGTAAAGGCCAAAAAGGGAGAGATTGTTGAATCTCGTATTTTGATGATGAAACTACTTGATATATGTTTATGATTTAATCTGCGTTTTGAGTGACGCAGGATGCTTCGATCAAGATGAGACAATTAAAGCAGGAAAATCATGTTGTGCCGGAGGAACATGTCAGAAGATTGGACGTCGGGCCGGTGGATCGGTCGACGTATCGACAGAAGGCTTCGGGCCGTGGACTCGGGCATTGGACCAAAAAGAGCGGGTATTGTGCCAAGGATATCAGAGTTGCAGAGTCAACTGGCCGATTGGGCAATAGGCTGCAGGAGAGGACGATGCGCCGAAGAATCGGACGAAGCATCGAGGGACCAATGACATGCCGGACAACTTGGTTAAATTGCTTAGGATTAATTGTCTCGATCGAAGTTTTGTTTTAAGTGTGCAGGATTAACAACAATGGAAGAAAGACATGCAGCAGGAGTTGCGCCGGAGTCAAGACAATGATCACGTTGGGAGTTCGAGAGTTCGACGGAAGTTCGGACAGTCGTCGGAGGTTCTACGGGAACAAATCCGAGAAGTCCATGAGCTTGCCAAAGAAGCTCATCGGAACTCACCAAGTGGATCGTCGCAAGTCCAGGAGTTTGCCGGTAGTCCGCAGGAGCATCACCGAGGGTTCATCGGATGATCGACGGAACTTCGCCGGAAGCTCGCCGGAAGAAGCGATTGACGCACCGGAGCAAGTTGCAGTAAATGTCTTAGGGAATATCGTAGGTAGCATAATGATTAAGTTGGAAATGGGAGGTGATCCCATTAACTTAATCTTGGGGCAATTGGGCCCCTGAAAAACCCAAATTGGGCCGAATGGATCAACCCATTCGGACCCTAATTTCTGCCAGGCCGTTGAACCGCCCAAGCCAGGAGGTGGCACCGCTTGGGCTGAGTCTCCGAGGGAGACTGGGCGGTGCAACCACCCCAGCCAAGAGGTGGCACCGCTTGGGCTCAGTCTCCGAGCGAGACTGGGCGGTGCAACCTCCCTTGACAAGAGGTGGCACCGCCTGAGCTCGGTCTTCGAGCTCTAGTAGAAGGTGCAACTGCCTCAGTCAGGAGGTGGGACCGCCTAAGCTCGGTCTTCGAGCTCTGGCAGGAGGTGCAACCGCCCCTGACAGAGGTGGCACCACCTAGAGGCTCAGTCTTCGAGCCCTACCAGGCGATGCAACCGCTCCAGTCAAGAGGTGCAACCGCCAGATCCCGAAATTCTGGGAATTGACAGTTTTAAGCTCCAAATTGGAACTGGGTTGGGGCCTATAAATACCCCACCCATTCAGCACTGAAAGAGCACTGAACATACACCGAAATCTTGATCTTGTTCTGTGATTTTTAGAGCTCAAAATTGTTGTAAAGGCCAAAAGTTCTTCTTCCTCTTTTCTTCCAAGTTCTGAGCTTTAAAGAGAGGAGAGAAAAGTCTGTAAGGGTTGTCTCCTAAGCCCGTCAAAAGGAGTGAAACTGTAAAAGGGTGGTTGGCCTTCGCCTATTGAAGGAAGGCCTCTAGTTGACGTCGGTGACCTCGTCGGTAGAGGAAGCCAAAAGTGGAGTAGGTCAAGATTGACCGAACCACTCTAAATCTCGGTTTGCATTTACTTTGAGCATTTTATCTTTACTGCAAACCTCCTCAATAGCTTACTGCCTTCTTTGTTTTTACGAACGTGTTTCAAAGTTCAATGCTTTCCGAATCGACGTTTAGACGCAAATCAGATTTATCGTACGAACATCATATTTCAGTTTGCGCTTACGTTCTGATTTCCATCATAACTACAAACTACCTTTATATCCTTGCTTTAACTACATCTCGCTTCATCTCAAGTTAAAGTGGTTTACGAATCGGCTTTCACACTAAAATCGCTTTTATCGTACGAACGTCGTATTTCAGTTTGCGCTTATATTCTGGTTTTCATCAATAACTGCAAACTGCCTTCATAGATTGACTTTAACGTCATCTCGCTTGATCTTAAGTTAAAGTAATCTTAGAATCGGCTTTCACACCGAAATCGTTTTTATCGTTCGAACGTTTTTTATCGTTGAAAGATTTCCGCTGCACTAATTCACCCCCCCCCCCCTCTTAGTGCTCTTAATCCTAACATTTATTGCTTTTGAATTATCCATGTTAAATCATTTTAACAATTCTAATGTATATTTAGATTGGTTAAGAAATATACCATCACTAAGTTGTTTAATTTGTAATCCTAAAAAGAAAGTTAATTCACCCATTAAACTCATTTCAAATTCATGACTCATACATTTGGCAAATGATTCACATAGTGATTCATCCGAAGAGCCAAAAATAATATCGTCAACATAAATTTGAACAATAAGAAAACTATTTTCAAAATATTTGATAAACAATGTAGTATCAACCTTACCTTTGGTAAAATTATTTAAAATAAGAAAGGAACTAAGCCTTTCATACCAAGCTCTAGGAGCTTGTTTCAAGCCATAGAGAGCCTTAGTCAATTTGAATACATGATTAGGAAGAAGAGAATTTTCAAATGCGGGAGGTTGTTCGATATATACTTCTTCAGAAATAAAACCATTCAAGAAGGCACTTTTGACATCCATTTGAAACAGTTTAAAATTATTACTACTAGCATAGATTTCTGTTAGAACTCCTTATTCTTCTCTAAGAAATAACCTCCTAACCCTAGCCGACCACTTCACCTCTTTAATAGGGGTCGGCTTATGTAGGTTTTACATGAATGTCCCTCTCAATTAGGACTCTCCTAGCTAGAGTCCTAACAAACCCGCCCTCTTCAAATCAGCCTTGTCTTCGAGGCTGACGATTCATGAATTTTGAGAATTTGATCTTCAAGTCATCATAGTTCTCCCAAGTGGCATCTTCTGTTAGTAGGTTTGCCCACTGTATTAGCAATTCACTAGTGGATCATCATCGTCGAGTCACGATCCGTCGATCAATAATGGCACTTAGCTGAGTCTGAAGTTCTCCTTGCGTAGTCATATTTGGTGGGTGGCTTTGGGCTGTCTCCAAGCACCTATTTACAATTTCCGTCTGGCCATCGATTTATGGGTGATATGCCATACTCCTTTTCAATTTATTACCCTGCATATGGAATAACTTTGTCTAAAATCTACTCGTGAAGATGCAAGTAGAATTTATCATAAGCACAATGCGTCCCTTATAGTGTAATTCTTTTGAGTCCCAATTGTAATGAGCCATGGGGCTTGGTTGTAACATCCCTAATTTTTGAATTTTCGTATAAGTTTCTAATTGTAATGTAAGTATCTATTTTAAATTTTATAAAAGAGCCAAAGTATGAATCTGAGAACTTATTCATAAGATTTGGAGGATTTGTTCAAAAAATAATCTGAGGACCTATATGTAAACCCTGAGGACCTAATCGTAAATGTAATTATACATGGACTAAACTGCAAAATACATAAAATTACAAATCCCATCGTTTAAGCCTCTCTGCCTTCGTTCTTAAGGAACCAGAGAAGGCAGCTACGTGGATGAACAGAGAAAGAAAGAAAGAAGAAGAGAAAAAAAAAGGGGGAAGAAGAAGAAGAAAAAAATATTGGGGCTTTGAGGTTTCTTACTCAAATCTTCTCAATTGGGGTCATACTTCTCAAAGGCAAGTGTTCTAACCCCATCCTACAGAAGTATTAGTCTCTGTTCCTATATTGATTCTGAATGATTTATGCTTAGAACCCGATATTTCTCTCTTTGGACATAAAACCAAGGATCTGAAATTTTTTCAATAAACTGACCTCTATACACTGTTTCAGCTATAATTTTTAGCACCAAATGTGGATTCAGAACCTAGCTCGTTTAAAATTAGACTCTTATATCTTTCTTTTGACACAGATTTTGTAGATTTCGAACACCGAATATTTTCCCAAACGTCTGTTTCAAATGAGCCTATAGATGCTGCAGAACAGGGATCAAAATTTCTGACCTTTCGATACTAAAATACCTATAAGTCCCTGTTGAAAATTCTGATTTATACTAAATTAACTTCGTTCAAAATTAGACTTGTAGACCTTTCTTTTGACATATTGATTGAAAAATTTGGAATTCAAATGCCTACTCTATTATCTGTTGAATCCGACCCTATGAATTCTGCAAAACAGTGATTTTGTTTTTGACCTTGTGTTACCAAATCAAAGGTAACTCTTTGTTGGAAACTATGATTCGTACGAAACTTGTTTCAATAGAAAATAGATTGATATATCTTTCAACAATAGCCTTCTTGAGGGTACTGGAGCATAATTGACAATCTGAAGTATTTATCCAATGTGCCTCTCGAATTCTGTCAGAAATCGAGCTTTGATCGATTTCTCATCTTCTGTTCCGTTCTTTTGGAAATAGATTCCATTCAGTCCCATTCACTCAATTAAGACTTATGTTAGTGCTTGAATTCTAGTTTGCTCTTGTCTGTAAATTATTTACATTCTTGAAATATTTTGTGTAACGTTTAAGCTATATCGCATTGACATATGTAGGCACATGTATATCCCATTGTTCCGCATTTGCTTTCGATATGTGCCTATTCTAGTTTCATTCCTTTGGATATTGAATTCATCTAACCTTCTTATTTGAATTGAGCTATATATGATTGCTTGGAATCCATGTATACTCTTGCTTTCATTTCATTCCAAATCTGAATACATTTATGAGAGATTGTTGCTTGCATCGTATTGACTCGTAAAGGCACATGTACATTTTGTTGTTCCGCGTGTGCTTCCGATATATGCTATTTATTGTTCATACTGCCTTTTGTACTCTAGTGTTGTGGGATAATGTGAACCTTTGCTAGAAATGGTAAAGGGAGTTATGCATAGAGCCTGCGATGCTCTGCCGGCCCCCTCTGACTTCACCTAGACGTGGGAGACTTCTGTCTGGTGGTCATTCAGAAATGGATGAATCACAATCTGTCTGTGGTCCCACTACACCCTCTGTATGTTTGATATGATATCCAGAGCTTTGATTATGTGTTTATGTATATGCTTTGGATAAGAATGATATGAATGCAACGTCAAAGACGACGTTTGAGCTTTTGTTTGGTATTTGTTATTGATATGCTCTGAAATGTTCCGTACACCATTGATATACTCCGGAACATTTCATACGCCACTAATAGGCTCCAAAACATTTCATTTGTTATTTATATGCTCCGAAATGTTACATTCATTGTTGATATGCTTCGAAATGTTCCATACGTCGTTGATATGCTCCGGAACATTTCATATGCCATTGATAGGTTTCGATATGTTTCATTTGTTATTGATATGCTCCGAAATGTTCCATACACCGTTGATATGCTCCGGAACATTTCATACACCACCGATAGGCTCCGAAACATTTCATTTGTTATTTATATGCTCTGAAATGTTTCACTCATTGTTGATATGCTTCGAAATGTTCCATACGTCGTTGATATGCTCCGGAACATTTCATATGCCATTGATAAGCTCCGATATGTTTCATTTGTTATTGATATGCTCAAAAACGTTTCATTTGTTACTGATATGCTCCAATTACTCTATGCCCCATCTGTTATGAACCAAATATGTATGATTGAAATGACAATCGTGATTCTGCACCTAATGATATTACGTCTATGAATTCTTATATTCTGCCTTGCATTTTAAAACTTTATCTCTTTGGAAATTATCCTCTTTTGACATGGATATGTTAGTCACTTGCTGAGCTTTATATGCTCACCCCGTTGTTGTATAAATTTTTCAGGATAGCTTGTCGCTTGCTTAAATGTTAAGATTGGGCTGAGGCAGTGGAAAGCTAAAAGATTTTGGGCAGATCTTTATTAGTAAATATGTTTTTGTTGTATAAGCACACGCTGCATCTAATGAAATGTTGAGGATGAATCTAAACTTATGGATTTTGTATAAGTTTAAAGGATCTCTCATGTTTAGAATTCTGGAATGTTAAGTTTAATTCGTGTAATGATATGAACTTATGGTAAACGTTGGTTTTGTGACTATGTAGACTTCCCCACTTGTGAATTTATGTTGTGGTTATTATTTTGATGATGAGTTCAGATTTTATGAATTATCGAGCGATGTATTGTATATTTATAAACTGCACAGGGTTTATGAATTTGAGGATTATAGAGGTGAAATTTTGACTTAAATGTTTTCTTAGTGACCTCAAATGTTAGTTTGGATCCTGGATTGATTTGTGTTTAGAAACTTTAAATATCATGGATATTTTGAGGGGCGTGACAGAGGTGGTATCAGAGCATGGTTTGAGAATCACTGAAATATTTGATATGTTAACGCGCAAAATATATTGAGATCTAATGAATTATAGTGATTGGTGGAAATTTTTTTGATGCATTTTAGGAATTTAGGATGATGAGAACATTTGGGTCCTCCTATTTCATTTGTTTCTGATTAATTAAGGTGGATAAAAGGGTTGATCGAGGAGACTAAATCATAGTAGCGTAATGAAAGCATGGTGAACCTAATTTCATTGGTGGTAGAAAAACGAATGAGGCAAACAGAGAAGATATTTGATATATAAAATTGTTCTGTTGATCAAAAGATTTCTTTTGCTACCTTATATTGGAAGTAGAGACTGATTATTAATGGCAACAATGAAAAGAATTTTTGAAGATTTGTGGCAAGAATGATAAGGACAAGTTTACCAATAAAAATATGATTGGAAATGAATCAGAAAGTAATAACAAAAGGGCTAAGACATTTGGATTTGAAATGGGAAGTCACCACAAAAGACTCAATCATATATGAATTACAAGTTAAATTATGAAACAAATTTATGTTTTCGGGTGACTGGAGTCTATTTTGCTTGTAGAAAGTTGGATCATAAAATAAAAGACTGCCCTTTGAACAAGAAGAAAGAGTCACTGCCTCATAAATCATCAGCCCATGTCAGAGTGTATGCTATCACTGAATATGATTCTAAAACTTCTGAATTAGTAGTCGAAGGTATTATGCATGTTTATGAAAGTATGCAAATATTTGTTTGACCATGGGTCCTATCTACGATTTGATTCGTAATATTTTGCTTGTCACTTAGGCATTCCACCTAGACCACTACATTATGTGGTATATGTAAAGTACAATCATTGGAGATTCTTTGATAACGAACTTGAAGCTGGTCCTCTTGTCTGATTTTATTGGAGAACTTAAACTTTTTGCTGATTTAGTTCTCCTAAAGATTTGGAGTTTGATATTATACTTGGCATGGATTGGTTATCTTCTTATCACGCTAGTATATATTGTTACAAAAAAATAATTACTTTCTGCATACCAGATCAGCCTATATTTTACTTTGAGGGCATTAGGCACGATTTGCCTCCTTGCTTGATATCAGCACTTCAAGCTTATCGTCTTATGCAGAAGGGTTGTTTCTGTTATATGGTGTGTGTAAAGGAGCATTCAAATCAGGAAAGCCATCTAGATGAAATTTCAGTGGTCAAAGAGTTCCCTGATGTATTCCCAGATGACTTGCCCGGTTTACCTCTAGATAGAGAGGGTGAATTTGCTATTGATCTGGTCCCCAGTACAACCCCAATATCTAAGCCTCCCTACAGAATGGCACCACTCGAGCTTGAGGAATTAAAGAAGCAACTACAAGAATTATTAGATAAGGGTTTCATACGACCCAGCGTATCTCCATGGGGTGCTCTGGTACTTTTAGTGAAGAAGAAGGATGGAACATTGAGGCTTTGTATTGATTATAGACTGTTAAATCAGGTGACCATCAAAAATAAGTATCCCATACCCAGAATTGATGATTTGTTTGATCAACTATAGGGTGCACAAGTATTCTCTAAGATTAACCTGAGGTTAGGTTACTATCAGTTGAAGATCAAGGAGGAGGATATTCCAAAAATAGCTTTCAGAACTCGATATGGTCACTATGAATTCTTGGTGATGCCTTTTGGTTTGACTAATGCCCCTGCAGCTTTTATGGAACTAATGAATAGGATATTTCAACCGCTCTTGGATGGCTATGTAATTGTATTTATTGATGACATATTAGTGTATTCAAGGAGTAATCAGGAGCATGAGGAACACTTGAGAAATGTATTATCCATACTAAGAGAAAAGAAGTTGTATGCAAAGTTCAATAGATATGAATTGTGGTTGAATGAAGTTGCTTTCTTAGGCCATGTGATTTCAGGGAAGGGTATATCTGTTGATCCAAAGAAAATAGAAGCTATAGTTGAATGGGAAGTACCAACAAATGTAATAGAAATTAGAAGCTTCTTGGGCATGGCAGGTTATTACAGGAGATTTATGGAGGGATTTTCTCGAATCGCTCAACCTCTCACCAAACTCACTAAAAAGAATGTGAAATTTGTATGGGGTGATGATTGTGAGCAAAGTTTTCAAGAGTTAAAAAGAAGATTGACTAGTGCTCCTATTCTCACTATTCCAAGTGGTAGTGAGGGATTTGTAGTTTATAGTGATGCTTCAAGGGCCTCGGATGTGTTTTAATGCAGGAAGGGAGAGTGATTGCTTATGCTTCTAGACAACTAAAAGGTTATGAACTAAATTATCCAACTCATGATTTGGAATTGGCAGCAATTGTTTTTACTCTAAAGATTTGGAGACATTATTTGTATGGTCGGCAATTTGAAATTTTGACTGATCACAAGAGTTTGAAATATATTTTCACTCAGAAAGACTTAAACATGAGGCAACGAAGATGGATAGAACTTCTAAAGGATTATGATTGTGTCATCCATTATCACCTGGGCAAAGCCAATGTGGTAGCTGATGCTGTTAGTAGAAAATCTACATGTTTTATGGCTAGTCTGGTCGTGAAGCAATGAAAGTTATTAGAAGAAAATTTTGATTTGAATGCTATGAGGAAAGAGCAAGACTCAATGATATTGATGGCCTCCATTCAGGTGCAATCTGATCTTATTCAACAAATTAAGGAAGGACAATTACGAGATCCACGTTTAATCTACTTGAGGAATAAAGTAGAAAAGGAATTGAAGCCAAAATTTCAAGTTTCAAAGGATGGCCTATTGAGATTTGGGGATAGAGTATGTGTACCTAATGAACCAGATATCAAGAATCAAATCCTAAAGGAAAGTCTTACTTCAAAGTACACCATGCATCCTGGGAGCTAGAGGTATGATAAATTTAGAGGACTAAATTTTTCTTTTAAGGGGGGGGAGAGTGTAACATCGCTAATTTTTTAATTTTCGTATAAGTTTCTAGTTGTAATGTAAGTATCTATTTTAAATTTGATAAAAGAGCCAAAGTATGAATATGAGAACTTATTCATAAGATTTGGAGGATTTGTTCAAAAAATAATCTGAGGACCTATATGTAAACCCTGAGGACCTAATCGTAAATGTAATTATACAAGGACTAAACTGTAAAATACACAAAATTACAAATCCCACCGTTTAAGCCTCTCTGCCTTCGTTCTTAAGGAACCAGAGAAGGCAGCTACGTGGATGAACAGAGAAAGAAAGAAAGAAGAAGAGGAAAAAAAAAGGGGGAAGAAGAAGAAAAAAAAAAATTGGGGCTTTGAGGTTTCTTACTCAAATCTTCTCAATTGGGGTCATACTTCTCAAAGACAAGTATTCTAACCCCATCCTACAGAAGTATTAGTCTCTGTTCCTATATTGATTCTGAATGATTTATGCTTAGAACCTGATATTTCTCTCTTTGGACATAAAACCAAGGATCTGAATTTTTTTCGGTAAACTGACGCCTATACACTGTTTCAGCTATAATTTTTAGCACCAAATGTGGATTCAAGCAGGACCTAGCTCGTTTAAAATTAGACTCTTATATCTTTCTTTTGACACTGATTTTGTAGATTTTGGACACTGAATATTTACCTAAACGTTTGTTTCAAATGAGCCTATAGATGCTGCAGAACAGGGATCAAAATTTATGACCTTTCGATACTAAAATACCTATAAATCCCTGTTGGAAATTCTGATTTATACCAAATTGACTTCATTCAAAATTAGACTTGTAGACCTTTCTTTTGACATATTGATTGAAAAATTTGGAATTCAAATGCCTACTCTATTATCTGTTGAATCCGACCCTATGAATTCTGCAAAACAGTGATTTTGTTTTTGACCTTGTGTTACCAAATCAAAGGTAACTCTTTGTTGGAAACCATTATTCATACGAAACTTGTTTCAACAGAAAATAAATTGATATATCTTTCAACAATAGCCTTCTTGAGGATATTGGAGCATAATTGACAATCTGAAGTATTTATCCAATGTGCCTCTCGAATTCTGTCAGAAATCGAGCTTTGATCGATTTCGCATCTTCTGTTTCGTTCGTTTGGAAATAGATTCCATTCAGTCCCGTTCACTCAAATGAGATTTATGTTAGTGCTTGAATTATGGTTTGCTCTTGTCTGTAAATTATTTACATTCTTGAAACATTTTGTGTAACGTTTAAGCTATATCGCATTGACACATGTAGGCACATGTATATCCCATTGTTCCGCATTTGCTTTCGATATGTGCCTATTCTAGTTTCATTCCTTTGGATATTGAATTCATCTAACCTTCTTATTTGAATTGAGCTATATATGATTGCTTGGAATCCGTGTATACTCTTGGTTGCTTGCATCGTATTGACTCATAAAGGCACATGTACATTTTGTTGTTCCGCGTGTGCTTCCGATATATGCTATTTATTGTTCATACTACCTTTTATACTCTGGTGTTGTGGGATAATGTGAACCTTTGCCAGAAATGGTAAAGGGAGTTATGCATAGAGCTTGCGATGCTCTATCGGCCCCCTCTGACTTCACCTAGACGTGGGTGGATGGAGCTCCTAGACATGGGAGACTTCTGTCTGGTGGTCATTCAGAAATGGATGAATCATAATCTGTCTGTGGTCCCACTACACCCTATGTATGTTTGATATGATATCCAGAGCTTTGGTTATGTGTTTATGTACATGCTTTGGATAAGAATGATATGAATGCAACGTCATAGACGACGTTTGAGCTTCTGTTTGGTATTTGTTATTGATATGCTCTGAAATATTCCATACACCATTGATGTACTCCGGAACATTTCATACGCCACTGATAGGCTCCGAAACATTTCATTTGTTATTTATATGCTCCGAAATGTTTCATTCATTGTTGATATGCTTCGAAATGTTCCATACGCCGTTGATATGCTCCGGAACATTTCATATGCCATTGATAAGTTCCGATATATTTAATTTGTTATTGATATGCTCCGAAATATTCCATACACCGTTGATATGCTCCGGAATATTTCATACGCCACTGATAGTCTCCGAAACATTTCATTTGTTATTTATATGCTCCGAAATGTTTCACTCATTGTTGATATGCTTCGAAATGTTCCATACGCCGTTGATATGCTCCGGAACATTTCATATGCCATTGATAAGCTCCGATATGTTTCATTTGTTATTGATATGCTCCAAAACGTTTCATTTGTTATTGATATGCTCCAATTACTCTATGCCCCATCTGTTATGAACCAAATATGTATGATTGAAATGACAATCGTGATTCTACACCTAATGATATTACGTCTATGAATTCTTATATTATGCCTTGCATTTTAAAACTTTATCTCTTTGGAAATTATCCTCTTTTGACATGGATATGTTAGTCACTTGCTGAGCTTTATATGCTCACCCCGTTGTTGTATAAATTTTTCAGGATAGCTTGTCGCTTACTTAAATGTTAAGATTGGGCTGAGGCAGTGGAAAGCTAAAAGATTTTGGGCAGATCTTTATTAGTAAATATGTTTTTGTTGTATAAGCACACACTGCATCTAATGAAATGTTGACGATGAATCTAAACTTGTGGATTTTGTATAAGTTTAAAGGATCTCTCATGTTTAGAATTCTGGAATGTTAAGTTTAATTCGTGTAATGATATGAACTTATGGTAAACGTTGGTTTTGTGACTGCGTAGACTTCCCCACTTGTGAATTTATGTTGTGGTTATTATTTTGATAATGAGTTCAGATTTTATGAATTATCGAGCGATGTATTGTATGTTTATAAACTGCACAGGGTTTATGAATTTGAGGATTATAGAGGTGAAATTTTGACTTGAATGTTTTCTTAGTGACCTCAAATGTTAGTTTGGATCCTGGATTGATTTGTGTTGAAAAACTTTAAATATCATGGATATTTTGAGGGGCGTGACATTAGTGCTTCCTCCAATTTTTTTATAATCTTACTAGTCTCTGAATCTTCCTGTCATTCCATCTTAATATCCTTAAGAAAGTCACTGGTCGGAAGTGAAACGGCCGAAACTTCAACTTGCTCGGGTAGCTGCGAAAGCGCATCTGTAATAACATTCTCTTTCCCCTTTTTGTAAGTTATTTCATAATCAAATCCAAGAAGTTTTATTACCCTTTTTTGCTGCTCAGGGGATGATATTTTTCGCCCCAAAAAGTACTTGAGGCTTTTATGGTCAGTTTTAATTTAAAATCGTCGGCCAATCAAGTAGGGTCTCTACCTCATTGATGCGCGCACAATGGCGAGCATCTCCTTATCATATGTTGACTTATTTTGATGGAAGGGAGATAATGCCTTGCTAGTGTATGTGAGTGGTCGACCATCTTGCATGAGAATGGCTCCAATTCCGACTCCAGATGCGTCGGCCTCAATAATGAAGGGTCGGTTGAAATCTGGTAGTGTTAGCACCGGCGTCGTCGTCATGGCTGCCTTAAGTTTGTCGAAGGCAGCGGAGGCTTTGTCCGACCATTGGAAGACATCTTTTTTCAGTAAGGAAGTAAGTGGTGCACTGATCTCTCCATAATTTTTCATGAACTTGCAGTAGTAGCTTGTTAAACCCAGAAAGCCATGTAGCAATTTTATGTTCCTCGGGGTCAGCCAGTTTTGCATTGCTCCAATTTTGAAGGGGTCTACTGCCACACCTTCCTCTGATATGATATGCCCAAGATATTCCACCTTCTTTTGAAGAAAGCAAAAATTCATAGTGGTTGTTGTGTGTTCAAAAGGTGGTTTTCGGTATGTCTTCTTCGCATACTCGTATTTGATGATACCCGGATCGAAGGTCCAGCTTTGTGAAGATTTGTGCTCCCTTAGCAACTCATCTACTACTGGAATAGGGTATTTATCCTTGATGGTTATGCCATTGAGAGCTCGGTAATCAACACATAATCGTCATATTCCATCCTTCTTTCGTATGAGGAGCACCGATGAAGAGTAGGGGCTGTAACATGGCCGAATAACTCCTGTTTTGAGCATCTCTTTTACAATCCTTTCTATTTCATCCTTCTGGAAATGTGGATACTGATATGGCTGAGCATTTGCTGGAGATTTTCCTGGAAGAATCGTTATACAATGATCATGCCGACGGGTAAGAGGTAGGTTGCGCGATTCGTCAAATATATCTGAAAATTCAGCAAGCAAAGGAAGTAGATTTGGATCTTCAAATTTTGTTGGCTCTCCCTTAGTTTACTGCTCAAGTTGTACCAAAAAACTGTTGCATGCTTTATGCAAAACCTTCTCCATTTGTTGTGTGCAAATCGTCGTTACGTCGCCCTCACGTTTCCTATGCAGTATCATCTGTTTCTCTTTACTGTAAAATTTTATAATTAGTTGCATAAAATTCCAAGAAATATCACCTAATGTCATCAACCATTTAATTCTGAGTATGACCTCATGATCATCAAGAGGGAGGAGGAAGAAATATGCAATTATCTTTTGGTCCTGCAGCAACAGTTTCACCTGCGGGCACCTATGATCACACTTCAAAATCTGTCCGTTGGCGACCTTAACGACAAACCTGCTGCAATTCTCAATAGGTAAGTTCATATGGACAGCAACCTTACTGTTTAGGAAGTTATTAGTGCTGCCCGAGTCGATGAGAACAGTGATCGGTTGTTGTTTGAGAAGGCCTCCAACTTTCATCGTTTGCGGGTTTTAGTAGCCAGCTAGTGTATATACCGTAACTTCGGTCGGTTGTGGCTCTTCTTCTGCATCTTCTTCTTCATTTTCAAGGCTCTCTTTTGGATGTTCAATGACTTCTTCTTCTATCGGTTCAATCATAAGAAGTCCCCCTTTACTACAGCGATGCTCACGGCTCCACGGCTCGTCACAATGCCAAAATAATCCCTTCGCATATCGCTCTCGAAGCTCTTCTCTTGTTAACATCTTTGGTGTAGGGACTTGGTCGATAGTAGGGGGGGCTAAGGGCTTCAATATTACTGGTTGAGGAGCGACCCTAGTCCTCCGAGCTTCATAGTTCAATTGCTCCTCTTGATGTCGTGCGAAAGAGATTGCTGCCATAAGCGTATACGGTTGTCGCGCTTTAACTCCTCTTCGGATCTCCAGCTTCAAGCCCTCAATGAAGGTCCTCAATAGCTGTTTTTGAGACCAATCATGAGTTTGATTAGATAACCTTTCAAACCTGGTTTGGTACTCTTGAATGGTAGAGGTTTGTCGGATCTTTGCTAGTTGTCCGTCAATATTCTCGTAATCGGTTGGTCTGAAGCGGATCAGCAGTCCTTCTTTGAATTGTCGCCATGAAAGGACTCCATAAGTATGTTCAAACTAGTCAAACCACTGTATAGCATCCCCTTCAAGATGTATAGTTGTAATTTTCACGATAGATGCATCCGCGGTTTTATGGTATCGAAAATATCGCTCCGCGTGCGAGATCCAACCAATTGGGTCTCCTTCTTCCCATCTAAGGAAGTCCACTCTCATGCATGGATAGTTAGGGTTGGTCATAGAGCTTCCCCTCTCTTGGAAATCATATCTTCGGGCTTGGTGTGATTGGGCAAAGCTCTCTCCTTGATGTGATTTCTTCGGGCTTAGTGGTCGGCCCAATCTGAGTTCGGTAAAGAGCATCTGAATCTTATCCTCCATTCACACCTCGAAGGCTTCAAATTTAGCATTGATTACCTCCTCAGATGCCATAGTATATGCCGCCAAATCTGTGATGTTAAGATCTCTCTTTTGTTGTCGGGTTAAAGGCATGTATTGGTTGAGAGAGGTGATGGTTGAAAGGGTTGGTGGATTGGTGGATATAGGCTACGGTTTAGGATTGTTTTGTGGCTATTTTGGGTGCAGTTTGAGGGTGTGATTTGGTGGAGTTTTAGGGCTGTGGATGAATGTTTTGGATCTGTGGTAGATGGTAGTAAAGGTTTGATAGAAATCAGTGGAAGTTACAGCAAGTATGTGCTGTCTTGTAAGAGTAGAATTGTCGTCGAAGAAACCGTTCAGTGGAAGTTGCAGCAAGTATGTGCTGTCTTGTAAGAGTAGAATTGTCATCGAAGAAACAACGGTTTCTCGACGTAATTTCCACCAAAAACTTGAGAGAATTGAGGAGGGAATTGATAGCAAAATCACAGTTTATATGACAGCAAGGATATCTAATTTAATCAAGAAAATTTCGACAGTATAACAGCAAGGAAATTGGTGCAAGTTGCGATTGCAGAATTCTCGTCGAAAAATTTCAGCGGGTTACGACGAAAATTTGCAGCAACATAAAATCGTTTTTAGAGATGAATTTCTTAATATATCAATCTTAGATGGAAGCTAAGATGATCTATGAAGTGTATAAGAAATTTCATTCAAAAAAGATTACAAATAGATGGGTTAAGGCAAC
Organism: Musa acuminata AAA Group; assembly: GCF_036884655.1. Lineage (NCBI taxonomy): Eukaryota > Viridiplantae > Streptophyta > Magnoliopsida > Zingiberales > Musaceae > Musa > Musa acuminata. Next base: position 12,010,362 of record NC_088359.1, read on the forward strand.
AATATGCGGCTGAAATTTTTTGCAACACAGATTTTTAGGTATACCAAATTGGACGTAAAAGATCAGTGGTTTATATTGAGAATTTTTTGATGAAACCAAAGGGAAATCCACTGTTAGGAAGTGTCAAAGCTATCATAAAAATTTCGTAGAGATTTGAATAGAAACAACGTAGTATCAAGATCAAAAAGCAATGCTATGCGACGAAAATTTTACAGTGCAGATTTTCAAGTATAGCTGATTAGATATAAAATTTCAATCGTTTATATTGAGAATTTTTTGGTAAAACCAATGGAAAATCTGCTGTTAGGAAGTGTCAAAGATGTCATAAAAATTTTATAGAGATTTGGATAGAAAAAATACAGTAGCAAGATCAAACAGACGGTGCTATACGGTTGGAATTCTGCAATATATCTTTCGTCGTAGAGATGAAAACTTTATGACGAAAAGTTTATGCAGAAATATAGGAATAGTTTTTTTGGGATTTTCAAATAAGGATAACTAAATTGCAACAGCGGTAAGGTAGAAAACCAGAACCTGTTGCAATTCACGGGGAGATCAAAGGATGATCCGTGGTGGTGGAGATGACGATAGAATTTGATGACGATCTTTTAAGCAATTGTGGGAATTGCTTTGGATGGTTGTGGAGGGTTGATAGATGGCTGTGGAAGGGCAACGAGACGCCAAGAACGCTACTCTGATACCAGGTGTTAGAACCCTTGCAGATTCTAAACTTGGGGTTGATCTCTTTAGGGGATCGACCTCCTTGGAACTCTATAGGGGTTCCTCCCTCCAAGTTGCTGCTCAAAGGCTGCAGAAAAGATTCATCTATTGCTTATGAAAAGAGGTGGAACACATGACTATTTATAGGACTTATAAACCCTAACTCCTAATAGGACTCTTACTTAAGACTCCTACTTCTAACCAACTTCTAATAGGACTCATACTCAAGACTCCTACTTATAACCAACTCCTAATATGACTCCTACTCAAGACTCTTATTTCTTTACAACTCCTTATTCTTCTCTAAGAAATAACCTCCTAACCCTAGCCGGCCACTTCACCTCTTTAATAGGGGCCGGCTTAGATAAGTTTTACATGAATGTCCCTCTCAATTAGGACTCTCCTAGCTAGAGTCCTAACAGTTTCTTCGTAGTCGATACCTTCTTCTTGGTTGAAACCTTTGGCCACTAATCTAGCCTTGTTTCTAACCACGATACAATTTTCGTCTTGCTTGTTTCTAAAGACCCATTTAGTACCAATGACTAAATGGTCACTAGGTCTAGGAACAAGCTTCCATACCTTATTCCTCTCAAATTGATTTAATTCCTCTTGCATTGCAATAACCCAAAAATCATCTTTTAAAGCCTCATCAATGCATTTAGGTTCGATTTGAGAAAAGAATGCGATGTTAGCACAAAAATTCTTGAAAGAGGAATGAGTTTGAACCCCTTTTGAAGTTTCTCCTATAATTAGCTCCTTTGGATGAGCATCTATATATTTTCAAAGTTTCTCCTATAATTAGCTCCTTTGGATGAGCATCTATATATTTTCATTCCTTGGGTAAGGAAATTTCGGAAAAAGGTACATCCAAGTTGCTATTTTGAGAAGGGAGTTCATTTAAGTTCAAATTATCAAAACCAAGATCATCATTAAAATCATTTTTCTTTAAATCAGAAATTTCATTAAAAACTAAATGAATAGATTCTTATATTACTAAGGTTCTTTTGTTAAAAACCCGAAGAAAGATGTCTTCATCGGATTTAGCATCAAATTTTCCTAAGGCATCCCTTTCATTCAAAATAAAACATTTACAATCGAAAATTTTAAAATAAAAAATATTTAATTTTTTGTTATTCCATAATTCATAAGGAGTTTTTGATAGGGATGATCTTATTAGAACCCTATTCATGATGTAGCAAACCGTATTTACGGCTTCGGCCCAAAAATACTTGGGTAGACTATATTCATTTAACATCGTATCTACACTTCTCAATTACTACGACCAAAACAAGTTTAGCAGTTGCAAGAACATAACGACAATCGTGATCTATTTTCACAACAACTAATCCCAATAATACACTACTCAATGAACAAAACTTAACAGATCAGATTTCCCTGAAACTACGCTTTTATCTTTCCAACTCCCAAAGCCTGCCTTAGAACATAAGACAACAACAATCAACTAAGGTCACCAAAGACAAGAATTATAATATAAAATTGAGTTCAAATTATATGCAGCAAAAACCACTAAGCGGCCTCTGCGTGTCAACATCTGGTTAGCAATAATAAATCAACTGTTCCCAAGTGGCCCACCTACCCTCATCGGTTCTCCTTTTCATAACCAAGGCAGTGCTGATGCTCGACAAAATGGAGCGGATTCTGATGAATGTAAAGACCCAAGCTTCGAGAATGACCACTTATAGAAAGTAGGGCACCCCTGTCCTTGGCCCACGCATTTGATTGTTCTCCTCGGTTTCAGTAAAGAACTTCACCTCTCTCTCCTGTCATGGTTGTTGAGGAGAAAGTCAATGCAATTATAGTAGTAGCAACTTCAAGAGCTGCGAATAGTAACAGGGAAGATAACTTTCTTGAAAAATAGATATAGTTCCACGTTAAGAAACTTCTTTAAATAGATGGGTTTGTACACCAATGTTGCTCTTTGGATACTAGAAACAGATTATTCATAACCATTAATCAATTGCACATGACAATTGCAAGAGGCTATCAGAGAAAGGCAGTCACAAGAGCAAGCCAAATAGCACAGTGTCATACCATATTTTCGTTGAAGCTCAGGATAGAAGCGACATTTCCACACCGGTAACAATAATTAGGCGCAGACCAAACCTGGAGAAACAAAAGAAAATGCAAAGTTAGTCTGATAATTAGAATTCAGGAAGCATGGCATCTAGCAGTATCACAACTTTGAAAAATTAATGGCATTTAATATTATAAATGTGCTTTATATTACGAACTCACAGTTACAAGGCCCTTGTCTTGAAACATATACTTTAGGCCTTCCTGAACCAACTGATGTGCCCGGCAAATAAGATCAAGATTGTTTATGCGATTGAACTACAAGATGGACATGAAAAAAATGCTTGGTGAAGGATAAGCAATTTAAGTTAAAACCACAAAAGGTAACTCAAAAAGATCCGTCTCATACTTCAGCTGTCACCCTTGATCCGAAAAGCCAACCTGCACCACGAGGACTGACAGCCCATGTTTCAATCTCTTCAGGATCACTCCACATAAGATCACAAAAAGGGCCTTCATGCGGGATTTCAGAGTTACGGTCGATGACCCGTATCTGTTCATCACAAAATAAGGCAGAAATCAAGGAGCGATAAATTAATTTTAAGGCAGAAAGAACACAATACACATCTAGCAGGGAACAAGTAAAATAGAACAAGGATGCACATCAATGTGGCTACAAAATTAATTTTACACTTGTTTGCAAGCATGTCAGTTATAAATTTGATGAATTGCCTACTCATGTCTGCTCAGAATAAACATAAATGTTTAAAAGTTAAATTACCAAATCACTCCTTATAAAGTGCATATTAGTGATCATAAGCACAGTTACACTAATTCCGGCAAACTACTTAACCAGTTTATGTACACAACCCTGCCAGTAATCACTTTTAGATCTGCAAGGAAACATATGTCTTAGATTCATGGATGTGCACTTTATGCATGCACAAGATACCCCAACTCATCTTATCTAAAATAGCCATCCACTGCTGTTAGTCCAGCCAAGAGCATATAACTACCCTACCAAAGTAGCTTTTGAAAACCTGAAATTAGCTTGCTGAGACTCCATGTACCTCTTCCACATCATTTTCCGCCAAAAAAAAAGTAAAATCAATCTTTTTCTTATCATACCCGTTTAGTTTCCGTTACATATATGCACACATAAAATGAAGTAACTCAATCATAAATGTATTCTACAGATGAATGAGCATATTTAGGCAAGGTCCTATACTTGGATAGCTACTCATCATGTCTATGCCAAACCATCAGAAAATGCAGTAATCATCAATTCTTATACTAGGCTGTCTGAATAAAAGACATTCACATTTTTTGCATCTTCAATTCTTACAGCAAATATTCTTACATTACTTTCTCTAAATTAAAGAAAATAATTATTTATTACTTCATGTCATTGTCATATATTTGCATGAATGAGTCTAAAGTTATTTCACGAATCTTTATTTCATAAAATATGCACCCTGACCTATCTTTTTCTTATTCCTAGTATTTTCTCAATCACATAAAATATTGGAACTCTTTAGTATGTACAAGATGAAAACAATAAAATTCAAGCCAAAAAGGTCCAGATGAAGTTGAAACCGAAACAGAAACATCAAAGCATGCTTTTTAATTTCCAACTGCTCCAAAACAAATGTTCAGCTACAACCAGTTCTAAACAAGAAAGAACACATTACATGAAATACTAAAGAAACGAACAGGTGCCAACACGAAGGGTTCTAGTCATGGAGAAGTAAAAGCTGAAATTTATAATATGGAAAAAGGCAACAATCAGTGAGAAGACTAAGAATTTCCAAAGAACTTGCAAGAAGTGCAAGGATATTTGTTCAGAGAAACCAATATAAGCACAGCTCCATACAATTTCAAACACAGAAAATGGCGACTTATAACTTCATACCAAATATTTGCCCCATTACTGACAGTTGGGATCCTGTACATTTAACCTCAGGTCATTTGACACAGTCTGCAACACCACTTGGGGCATTTTTCATCACGGATAATCATGCAATTCGATGAAAATTGGGCTGCATATTGTGTATTCAAATGTGACCTAGGTGAACACAATACTGGCTGATCTATGATTACTGTGGTTGCAAGTTCAACATCCACATACCTGCTGAGGGTCATTTATTCTAGAACCATGAGTAAGTGTTTCATTGCTTTGACTTCAGCCCTAAAATTATCATTGGTCTAATTCCAAATGTTCCAATAGCCCTAATTTTTCATCATAACCCTATTGCTTTCGTGTCCTTTGTCATTATAGATACACAAAGCGGTAAAACATGGATAAAGTTTCAAGTATTCAATGCTTATTTATAATGAATAAATGGCACACCTGATCAATTGTTCGTACATCCGGTGAAAGACCACCATGAACACAAAGAACCTGCAGTTATCAAGCAGCATACTATCAAGAAAAGGAGACAAAAAAAAAAAGAACAAAGGAAACATGCATATATGCATTTGTACCGAGATAAATTAACTTACAGTTCCATCTATAATTGCCGAGAGGGTAAGGTAGTCGAAAACATCAGTGCAGTAACGCCATGCATTGGCATTCCCATACTTCCTCTGGCACTCATCATAAAAGCCATAGACCTAAGGTAACCAAACATTTCTCATCAGCATATATAAATATAACAAGATTATACATACATTTCTGCATATTTGTATGCAAATTAGTCATCATGATCCTCAGGGAGTTGAAAAGAATTAAATGATACATACAGTACGAATAAGAAGCTAATATTATGACCAAGTTTAACAACGAAGAGACTAAGAAATGATTAAATGACACAAAGATCTGCACCATATGCAATTATGGCACAAACAAGGCATTATATACTGCTCTCCAAGTTCTGGTTTCACTTATTGAGCTCAGTAGTGTCTTATCACATGGCACAAATACATCATCTCATATTTTTAACCCCAACTTTCAATGGCCAGATAGAGGGTTAAATAAGCAAAGAAATCAAACGCCAACATAACACTTCTGCTTCCAAGAATGACAAGCACAATAGCCTCAATTTCCGGGTTTAAGACCTCAAACATAGTCCACAAATTTGTTCAAGTTCTCAACAAAATCCAATCACTGTAATCTTGGGAGGTGGACATAACATTCTGTCCAATTGGAACAAAAAATCATACACATTGTGATCAAACAGTAATACCAAGAAACAGAAAACCATTAAATGACAAATGTGATTCTATTATGTGTATGCCAAAATGTGTTTCTAGTACAAACTTAACCAGCATCATTATACAAGACATCTGTATATGGCTAGGAGACCTTAGTTCAACCCACATTTAGCTTGTCCATGAGTTCAAGTATACTCACCTGGAGCATTAAGTACACGGTGAACAAGGTGCAATGAAATTCTATCTTTAGAAAATAAAGTCATAGGGAAACATAACGCAACATATTTTTGATGGAAAGGTTGACTTCATAAATTATAATTGTCCTTTTCATTTCAGAAGTGTAGCAGGCACACATGTTCTCTATTTTCTTGGATACCATTAAGTGGCTTCCATAAATAAAAGCATAACTCACTTGAATTAGAAAATACTTTTTGACATGGTTTGTCATGTCGACCTATACCGAGCGATACGAGTGGTATGTATTGGCCCGACAAGGACTCGCATGTGGACCACCATGTATCGGGCGGTCCATAACAAGGGACCCTGTATCGCTTGAGACGATGTATGTACTGGTCGAAATAGTCGAAATCCGATCATTACCGACCTGTAGTGATCGGTAACAATCGGATTTCGACCGATACTGATCAATGGTTGGGATTTGTTGAATTTAAACGATCCATTTGATTGTTTGAACCAAATCTAAAAACCCTTTCTACCCCCTCATTCTCTCCCCTTTCACTCTCTCTAACTCATCTACACTCAATCACTTTCTCACTCACATATTTGTCTCATTCTCTCATTTGCAGTCTCTTGAACTCCACAAAGTTGTGATTTGTGAATTAGATCAGGCTTGGGAGGCTAATTAGGGATGATTAACACCTAAGTTAGAGGAAAAACTCTCTAATAAAAAGTATGTATTTTTTTCACGAATTTTGATGCTTTATGAAATGATTAAGCCTATTCTATGTTCTCAATATCTATTATGTCGTTTGGGGTCTTTATGATGGTAGAATAGTATTAATTAGCAAGTAATTAAGGCCTTTAATGTTACGATTAGTGTGATTGACGCTGATTTTTTTTTAAATTAGACACTTAATGGGTCAAATCTTTGTATTTCATGCATATTAAGGTGATTTATATGTTTGTGATGGTATAATAGGTTTAATTAGGCTCTCATTAAGTTTTTTAATACTATGATTCATGGTTTTAATGATGATTTAATCAAAATTTGATCCATATTGGGTCAGTTCAATGTCTTTAATACCTATTAGAGTATTTAACATGTTTATAGTGGAGAAAGATGACTAATTAGGGATTAATTAACTATGTTAATGATGTAATTAATATATTTTTCAACATATCTAATCAAAATTTGATCCATATTATGTCAATTAAATGTCTTTACTGCTTGTTAGAGTAGTATGTAAATGGCGAGATTAGTGTATTTAATAATGAGTTCATCATAATTTGATCTATATTAGATCAAATTTACATATTTAATGCCTCTTAGGGTGTTTGACATATTTATAGTGGTAAAATAAGACTAATTAGGGTTTACTTAAATTTTTTTAATGGTGTAATTAGTGTATTTAATGATAAATATATTGTTATTTGATCCCTTATTGGGTCAATTTTATGTATTTAATAATTATTAGAGTGTTTGACATGTTTATTGTGGTAAAAGAGAGCTAATTATAGAGCAGTTTGTGTTTTTAATATTGTGATTAGTGTATTTAATTATGAATTCATCATAATCTGACCTATATTAAGTCAATTATATATATTTAATGTTGAATAGAAATGATACTACTGAAGTGATTTAGTAGAAGATACAAGTGGAAGACCCAAATAAACAGTGAAGGTACCATGCATGGAGTGTCATTTCACATACCAGACCCGTATTGGTCCCTAGCTAAACTGTGTATTTAATTATAAATCCATCGTAATCTAACCTATATTAAGTCAATTATATATATTTAACAGCATGCTAGAAATGCTACTGATGAAGTGATTTAGTAGAAGATACAAGTAGAAGACCCAAATAAATAGAGAAGGTACCATGCAAGGATTGTCGTTTCACATACCAGACCCATATCGGTCCCTAGCCAGACCACTACATACCAACCACTACCAATGTAGTGTACCAACACCTGGCATGCTAAAATGGTGTTTCGAAGACTAAGAAAAAAGAGGAGGAATGCGCAATGGAGGAAGAGGAGGCTGAGGAGGAAGCAGAAGGAAAATGGAGGAATGGAAAGTAAAAAGGCGAAGCGATGGAGGAAGGAGGAAGAGGAAGGAGAGGACACAGTGGAGGAAGAGGAGGAAGGAGAAAGAGGGAGGAGGAGAGGAGGAAGGTATCTGCGCACGAGCAATGGGCACCAATGGCAATGGCTGATTGCACAAGAAGCAAGAAGGGCTCTAGGCAAAGAGGGGTCACAAACGAGAACCCTAATGTCTATTTTTATTTTTTTAATTGTTCGAATAGGCCCAAAACGAGGACGATCCACATACTGGTTCAAGGTGGAACCAATATGTACTACCCGTTTCGTACTAGTCCAGGCAAAACATCAATAAATGGTACTATGACTCATAACAACAAACAAATGAACAAAAACATGCAAAAAATTATATATCAATTTTGCATAATTTAGCTTTGATAATATACTCAACATTAGATTGAACATGGTGAACTCATAAAAGCTTAATAGTCATCAGTTCACACAAAACATATCACAAAATTGAAATAAATAACTATCAGCATACCTGAGTTAACTGCCTGCTCTCATGATTTCCACGCAAAAGTGTGATGTTTGCAGGGTATCTAAATTCAGAAACAGATCAATAAATCATATCGACACCACTAATTTAAGGAAATTTCTAAAAGAAATTAATGGTGGGAAAAACAATGAAAAACCAAGAATTAATATCCACTGAAAAGCTCATCAAGTAAATATGATAATGGAAGGCATTGCAACCAAAACATATGACACTAATCCATGAAGAAAGCAAGTCAACTATGATGCATAAAGAAAATGTCCGTGCTAAATGTTTTCAAGATCTTACAATTTAATATATTGCTCCAAAAAGCATCCTGATCCCACATGGAATTGTTTGAGTAAAACATATAAGTATATCACCAATTAATTATAATACCGCACTTTGGATGAAAACATCCGACAACGTTATTTATCTTCATATTCATCCATTTAACTATATGGTTTGGTCATAATTTTGGCATTATTTAAAATAAGATACTTTTCAGATATGCTCCTATATGTTGAAAAAGATGTTATCCGATTTCATGAGTAAAGACAAAAAGATGTTACAAATAGTTTTGAGGCTGAAGAAAATTCAAAAGTACATCAACAAAAAAGGTTAAGCAGTCTATGACACAATGGAGTGAGCGCGTAAAAGGTTTAGCTACATCAAGAAATGTCTGTTTCAGATTTAGGCTTGCTAGATAGGACACCTTCTCTTTCACCATTTACACACAATTCAACTAACTCAAATTTCAATTTATTTTCTTTCTATTATTTTAAACTTTAAACGGCATGAGTAATAAAAAAATAATAGCATCACTCATAGTTGAATCCATGAGCAATTAAAACCTAGGACCCAGTATGATTTGCAACACTGAAGACGGCCCATATGGCAGGTCTGACGCTCACGGTTACTTTGGATTATCCAAAGTGAACTCCACCGTACAAGGCTTGAGGTTGAGAACATGTTTATATGAGAAGCACTAAACTCAACACATAAGGCATCAATTCGAATATGTTACCATACAGTACAAGGTTTCTTGGCAGCCCTTACATTGCATCTAAATGTATGGCTGAACAATTGTCAGCATGCATATGTATGTTTATTAATGAATAGGTACCTGGCTTTTAGAAGCAGAAGGATAGTGAAAACTTCCAAACTATTATAGCCACGATCAACAAAATCACCCTGCCAACAGTGTAAGCAGAATTTGCAACATGACATCAGAATATGCAATTATAACAAGAACACATTTTGCTTAAAAGAACATGAGAAATTCACCATAAAGATGTAATTCGTCTCAGGAACATGACCTCCAGTCTGGAAGAGTTTCATTAAATCATGAAATTGACCATGGATGTCACCGCAGACAGTTACAGGGCTATTGACAGGCTGGACATTTGACTCCTCAATAAGAATCTCCTTCACCTGAAAGACTTCAAAGTATAAGACATAAACAAAATGCAACGGAATCATAATTTTGAAAACTAGAATGCCTGTCATAGAGTGCTAAAATAATGCATGATCTTAGTGGTGTCAAGTAAATTAAAGTTGATGACAAATTAGCAGAGTCTGTCACCTTTAGAATTAAAATAACTATGAAAAGAAGATGCTAATAATGAATTTGTCCCTCGTCTAGCAGGTCAGTAGTAAATGTAGAAGTAGTGCCTTCTGAACTCCGACATTAAGTAGTCTCTTTAAGATGCAGTTACCTCAGGCAAGGTTCCTAGCATATGTATACCTCTCAGACTCTTGCCATGGTATTTCAACTCATTAGAAAGCTCACATGCCCTACACAACTAACGGAATAGATCAACCAATCACACTAGTTAAAACTCAATATGAAATTACCAAATGGTAGAAGAAAAGATGAATTACATGAGATCAACTGTAGATCTCATTGGAAAGAAGTATTTCACAAGAGTTGGGGTTGCTTGAGCAAAGAGGGGTGCAAACTATTTACTTTAACTGACTATAGCATGCACCTTGTCTTTATCATTATCATGATTAAGGAAAATATGAAAAGAAAAGCTAGCACAACAATGCCTAACATGTCCCTAGCAGAAAATACTGACGGTCAGATACAAGTATGAAGTTGAACTTCTACTTAGCAACTTTCTTAAGGTATAAAACACTAAATGCAAGACCACAAAGAAGAAAGATATGGAGAGAAACTTTTCTGCAGAATATCATCGCCTAATAGTGGATTGAAAATTTGTCAAAAAAAATTAATAGAAGGAACTCCAACTTTAAGGAAACTTCCCATGAAGGTAACTTTATCCAAATGAGATAATTGAAGAACTAGGGGAAAAAGGTGTAGAAAACCTTCATTGCAACTTTTTTGTTTTTATTAGGATGGGTTGGTGGTGCTGGTGGTTGTTGGGAGCATAAACAACCACGAAACCATTTACGACAAAACTTAAGGTTATACTTCTTGCATATGGAAGAATGCAGTAAAGAATATTAGCCTTTTCCCTCACCATAGATCACAAAAATAGCCCTTGAATGTTGCACACTAAAGTGATGCCTTGAAACTAACTTCTCACTTAGGTACTTTGGCAGATGTTTAAATGCCACAGAACTTTTGCATTTATCAGTTCAAACCAAGATCTTACAACAAATCGCACGTACTGAAACTAGCACCACAATGCCCATCTTCGTTAACTTTTTTCCACTAATTGAAGTTTCAATACTAACAATGTGGAATTAACAGAACACATTAAATCAATCATAAAAGTATCTTCATTCTTCACACAACCCAAGCATAATGTTACCACAATTCAAATGCATATCTGCCGTTTGAGAAAAGAAATTCATTAGTCAACCAGTATAGATGCATTTTCTATCACCAAAATCAGACATACATCGTCTGCTATTGCAAAAAGAAACATGGAACACAAACTACAATTTTTCTTAGAAGCTTCTACTAGCAATAAATAAACAAAGTTTATGGCTTGATCAAGCACCAAAAATTAGACCCTGCAAACTAAATGATGAGAATAGAAAATGTGCCAAGTCATTCTTGCCACCAATCTCATACCTAAGTTAACAATAATTTATTCATTTCAGAAGTACCATAACATAAACTAATCAAGCACCATCTAGCTAATTCAAAAAATAATTAGCAACAACTAAACATAGCATCTAGAGGATACTAGTATCTCAAAAAAAGCTAATAGGTTTTCTTTGTAACACGTTTTTATTAGTTTTCCAACTTGCGATCTAGCGCTTTGAACCTTGAAGCTATACATGAAACAAATTACTTGCAAATCTCTTGCAAGCGGAGTTAGTCCATTCTGAATCATGAACAGAAATCAAACCATCATAAAGAAAAGAGTACAACCATCGTAATGCACAAGTCTTTGTTGTCCCAAATCTTGGTTTCGAGAAGCAAATGGGCAAAGAAACAATCCGGGGCCAAACCAAGAAAGAACGCACAAGAATGATGATATCCTAATTCGGGATAAACCCAAACCCTAATACTCACGACGAGCAAGAAGACGCCGCCCAGGAAAATTTTGAACGAGATGGCGAGAGGAAAGGGGACTAAAGAGAGGGAGCGACGCTTACGTATTCGCAGAGCAGCTGGAGCTCATCCTCTTGCAAGTGCTGCCCTTCCTTCACCTTGGAGATCCACAGATCCAAATCCATCGCCATGAAAGGAGAACGACGAGTTCTTCGAACAATACCGCTCCCGCTCTTTGATTCGACTCGATTGGAGAGGGGAAGGGAGGAAGAGGGGGGGAGAGCGAGGGATGGGAACGGCAACAGCTCCGTGGGGTGCGAAGTCCTCCGCCGCGTGGTTCGTTCCCTTCGCCGTTCTTGATGCTACAAAACCGATATTTATAACACGATACAGTAAATAACGGTACGCTTTAATGTAACGGGAACGCATTACCTGTATCTCATAAAGCCGGTCAAAGGCAGTATCAGTTTCAGTCTGCAAATGCAACGAACGTGGTAGGAAAAGCTCCGAGCCTGATGTTACAAACGCATTTATAACACGATACATTAAATCGTTATGACGATAGGCTCGAATGTAACGGGAAAGCACTACCTGAAGCATATAACGCTGGTAATACACGCAACTATTACACTCTGCATGCGAAAGGCAGTATCAGTTTCAGTCTGCAAATGCAACGAACGTGGTAGGAAAAGCTCCGAGCCTGATGTTACAAACGCATTTATAACACGATACATTAAATCGTTATGACGATAGGCTCGAATGTAACGGGAAAGCACTACCTGAAGCATATAACGCTGGTAATACACGCAACTATTACACTCTGCATGCGAAAGGCAGTATCAGTTTCAGTCTGCAAATGCAACGAACGTGGTAGGAAAAGCTCCGAGCCTGATGTTACAAACGCATTTATAACACGATACATTAAATCGTTATGACGATAGGCTCGAATGTAACGGGAAAGCACTACCTGAAGCATATAACGCTGGTAATACACGCAACTATTACACTCTGCATGCGAAAGGCAGTATCAGTTTCAGTCTGCAAATGCAACGAACGTGGTAGGAAAAGCTCCGAGCCTGATGTTACAAACGCATTTATAACACGATACATTAAATCGTTATGACGATAGGCTCGAATGTAACGGGAAAGCACTACCTGAAGCATATAACGCTGGTAATACACGCAACTATTACACTCTGCATGCGCAATGCACGTGATACGAAAAGCTCCCTTTCGCGCCGCCCGATTTGTTATATTCGTGACACGACACAGTATATGTACTTTGTAGGTAAATTCGAATGTAACGGGAATCGTACCTGAAAATTACAATGACAGCTATATATACACACGTAACCAGGAATTGGCTAGGGTGCACCGGTCGTTTCATTCCATGAGCCACCCGATCCACCCAAGACTAATTCCATTTTTTATTTTTTATTTTTTATTTTTTGTATTTTCTGAATTTGACCCTTTTTTGTGATAATATATATGTATATACATACACACTTATATATACATATATTACAATAGGAAATCTTCTTCAATTATGAATACAAGTTTGATTCCATCTATCTTCTAATTTCTGACTATAATTTCAAATTTATAAGTGCTAAACTTTTACTTACATTAATCTAGCAAAACAATGTTATTTGATTAAACTTTCCCCATTCTTTCGTGTTATTATACATTTGCTTAAATTTTTTCTTCAAAGAATTTAATTCATAGATATAAAATTAATCCTTAATATATGATGTGAGTCTCATTTGAAAGAGAAATTTCTACCTAGTTCTCTACTTTCCCACTCAACGATTAGCATGTAAATGAATTATAAGGGCAAAAAGATTGATTGGAGAATAAATGATAGAATAAGAACATACGTGGTTGAACAATTTTAGTGTTTTATTCATATACACATGTTGTTCACATTATACATACATGAAAACAATGAACTCACAGATTCATAGTATCACATTTTAATTCAACCACCAAATCTTGTTCTTTATGCTTTTTTGAATTGGATGCTACACTGGAATTCAATCAGTAAATGGAATCTTCGACATCATGTTCATGGCCACATATCTTCAACCAGATGGTTTGCAGTCCAGCAGCAGATCATCTCATCTTCTTGATAGGGCCTCTCGGGATCCTGTTGAGGACTGTAGAGTCCAGCTTCCTGTAGAATGTATGGAGGTCATGGCTTCCTCTCACAGCCAGATGATTGACTTCGTCCTCGTACCGCTCGTACAGCGCTGGCAGCGTGTGGATGCACAGAAGACCTGGAACCAGGCAAATGCATCATCATTGCAGGAGATGGAGGAGTTGATCAGTGTAATGCTTTGTTCTCTCTGTGTGATGCTTACCAAGATATAAGAGGCTCAAGGAGCTGCAGCAGCTTCCCACTATGGAGACCACCCAAAGCGATGCAATTGCCTGCAGAAGGAAAGCAGTATAAGACTTGAAGGAATGGAGAGAGTTGAAATTGATTCAGATATAGACATGCTGGTTAAGGTGTCAAACCAGGAGACGAATCCTCCTCGGCTTTTGCTAAACGTTGTTGGAAATATTTCTTGTCCTATTGGGCTGCCTGTAATCTTACTGATGCGTGAACCAAACCAAGGTACGAAGGAGAAGGGCAATGAGAGCTTAAGCTGCTATGAATGGACCTCTTATATTTGTAAGGTGTTCAGAAAGGAAAGCATTGTGACACTGGATGAAAATAGAGAGGGGTAGATATCATTTGATGTGTGGTACTAAGTAAAAATAAAGAGGGACATATACAACTAGTTGTAAGCCAATTAAAGAAAAGGAGCGCTCCACAAATATTGATTAGCTATCGAGTGAAATTAGAGATTGACAAATATAGGAATTGAACTGACAAACAACTTTGATAATCCTAGGAGTTATTACAAATGGGCCAGATATATCATCAAGTGTTAAACAACAAGACAAACCCTCCTTGGTATATCGCTAAATGTTTTGTTGATATTTTTTTAAAATCTTGGACTGTTTTTGACAAGGATCTGCAGATGACCAATAATCCTAAAAACATTTATAAGTTTCAACATTCCTACTCACATACATGCAAGCTAAGCTAGGCGCTAAAATAAAACCCAAGTGAAAGGACATTACACAAGTATTGATTAAATATCATGTGAAAATAAAAAAAGATAGATACAATATTTGGATTCACAACCTGCTCTAATATCATGATAAAAATTTTGAATATTATGACAAAATCTTAAAAAGTTTGAGTTATTGAAAAATAATTAAATATATTTATAAGCTTTAATTATTGCAATATTACAAGATCACACAAGATCTAGAAAAATGATTGGCCATTAGAACTTGATATGCAGGGTGTAGGTTGTATAAAATGCTTACATATATATATATATATATATATATGTATGTATATATATATGTATGTATATATATATATATGTATATGTATATATATATGTATATGTATATATATATACATATATATACATATACATATATATATACATATACATATATATATACATACATATATATATACATATATATAGTTAGAAAAAGAAGGTAGTAAAGAGTTCATGTACCAAGAGAAACAGCTTGAGATCTTTTCCGCTTGCAATGTCATGGAGGACGGAGATGCCTCTAGTAAGTTTGGCATGGAAGGACAATGCGAATTTCCTAAAAGCATCCTCTGATAAAATGACCTTGGGGATTCTTGGAGGATATCTACAAGATAAAAAAGAGGAGTTTGGAATGCAACCCAAAAGCTGAAGTTATTAAGTTGTAGATAAACCCAATGACTCTTTTAATCTCACACATGAATATTTTCTTAACATCAATAAACACAGATACGGAAGAATACCGGTCCATCAGAGCTGCAACATTCGACCAGATGAACACGACGAGCATGGTTGTGATGGAGATGTGGCACAGCAGCGTGAGGAAATGGTACTCAGCCACCTCAAACAGGAACCAGATGACTGTGGCCCCGGCGAGGACTCCTGCCGACAAGTACTTGTTCCTCCACAGCAAGATGTCAGCAACTACAACCCCACGCAGACATAACATCAAACATCCGTTATGCTTTAGGGTTGCTAATGCAGAATGCCACAACGAACACATCGTCGATCGATTCATAAGATCACTAACCTTTTTCTCCGCCAAGAAGATCGTGAAGGGGTCTTCTTCGCCTGGTAGTGGATTTGGGCTGCTCGTTGGAATCAGAATCGTAAATGATCCGCGGCATGTCTTCCACGTGTGCTTCGACGGCTGCTGCTGATGGCCGGGCATGGCGATGCGGGTCCTTATCAAGAACATTTGGATTCTAATCTTACTGCCAAAGTGTTGGGAACGAGGGAAAAGGAATAACTTTCAGGTGAGATTTCTGGGAGTGGGACTGTGGGAGGAATCATGGATTGCTTCGGCCACAGGAACAGAGGAACGGGAAGAGCTGGTGTCTCCACCTGTTTCGAGTGCAACACCTTCTCTACTTCAGCAGCTATGCCATCATCTGGCTCGGAGCGAAGAAACCTGATGACACATGAGCTTGCAAGGGAAAAGAGGGTGAGAAAGGAATCACATTCTTATAGGACTATGTTGTGCCTCTGTTTCAGATTAAGGACTTGTAAACGGAAGCAAACGACGCTTCAATGTTAGGGGTGATCACTGTTCGGTTCGAACCAGAACCGAACTGAATCGATCCGGAGGATCCGAATCGAAATTGAAATAGAAGATTCTAAACCAGTTAAATATTTAAACATTAATAAATTCTCTGTTGTGGTGATTAATACTTTACATTGACTTGAGTTCGATAGAGTAATTTTTTTTTTCTTTTTTATCAATCAAAACAGGTGAATTAAATCGGAACTGAAACTAGACTGCCTGAAACTGTCTGAAACCGATTTGATGTTTCGATAATCAAAATTTTTACCAATTAAAAATAAAATATGATAATCAATTCTAATATCTCATCATCAAATTAATACATTAAATATTAAAATCCAACAAATGAAATTTTGATAGTTCAACCTTTGCTTAGTAGACTTACTACAACATCACCAAAAACAAATAATGTAAGAGTAAGAATTTATTGGATAGATTTTAAATTCTTTAACCTTTGACAAGTGCTTCATTAATTTTCTTATAAGAAAACCTAAGAAGTACATGGAAACATGAGATATTATTCATTTATAACCAGAAACATTATTCTTATAAGCAGTTGTTCCATGGCCTAGTTCAAGCATAAATAAGTACCTCAGATCAGGTATCGAATCTGGACTTTGCGTAATGTGCACAACAAGAATGCATTTCAAGCAGTCTTTCCTATAAATAGGAGCATCAATAATACGATAAATATATATGATGATTCTCAGCAGAACAATCAAACAACCGCACATGCACCAAGGAAATGTTAAGTTCGTGATTACTGAACCTCCCTCAACCACAAATGGAACACGGCAAGCAATGCTTGATGGTAGGACTGTTTCAAGTGCTTGCAGGTGCTTCTGATTTTGCATCTGTCGAGATTTCCTCAGTCTTCTCCACTTCTCCAATTTTTTGCACAATTTCTGCTTGCTCTATGATAACACAGGAAATCAGTACCAGATCATATATAAACAATATATCTACATGGTTAAAGTAGCAACTAGAATCTACTTGGAATGGCAAACAATGAATCTGCGAACTGAGCTAATTAAGCAAGTTTTGCTGCAGAAATTTCAGGGATGAATATTATCAAAGAAATCATAAACTTTATATTTCCAGAACCTACTTCTTCCTCACAAGAAAAGTATTCCAAATGGAAAAGGGACTTCTTAACCTGATTTAACTGTGATCATTGTCAGGGTGATGTTAACAGCCTGTTTTAATAGAGAAAGCCAGGGACAAGAGAACATAATAAGAGAGCAGGAGAGAAGTGGAAAGATTGGAGAAAAATCAGTTCTTTCCGAGATCTCTTGTTTTGCTCCTGAACCGGAGACATTTGGTGAGAAGTGAAGAGAATCAGGTTACTTATGTATTTCTCTTTTTTACCTAATTTTCCCAACTTTTATATTATCTTTTCTTTTTCATTTAACAAAGTGATGAGAAGTGGAGAAAAGCAGAAAGGCACTTAGGAAGCTGAGAGGGTCCTGGCTGAGGTACATGAGGGGCTACGCAGAGAGCATATTGATGGGTGAACCGATGTCATAGCATTCAAAGTGCTGCAAAAGGGATTTTGCGACAAGGATATTATTAGTAAGTTGAAGAAGGATGCCATGGGCGACCAATGCCAGAGATTTTCCGGAATCCAACATCAACAAACGATTCCTCTAAGCCCGATAGACTGCACTTAGCCTTTGCCCAATGGGAAATAGACCTCCTCAACCCTTTTCAACGCAGAATTCTCAATGTAAGGTCGACCAATTCACCAAGTGGGTGAAAGCCAAGCCACTAGCCTCTATAGAATCATAGGTGGAGAGTTTTGTGTAGAAGAACATTACTACAAGGTTCAAAACCCCAAGAGCTATGTCATACTCTAGAAGTTCAATTCGATGACCCATCCTCAAACCAATAGGCTCACTAACGTGAGATACCAGAACCTGGTCACTTCACAAAGCGTGTCATTGATGCAAAGGGGATATGTGTCAATGAACTACTTAGTATCTTGTGGGCTTCCTAGACTACGCCAAAGACCGCATCGGGAGAATCCCTCTCGAAAGAATCCCCTTTAGCCTAGCCTATGGTACTGAGACAATCTTGTTAGGATCAAGAGCACTAAGAGGGGGGAGTGAATTAGTGCAGCGGAAAACCTTCTGCGATTAAAATCGAAAACTGCTTTCGTTCGATAGAAGTGATTTTGGTAAGAAAGTCGATTCGTAAATCACTTCAACTTTTGACTAGGAGAGATGCAGCAAAGATATGAACGCAGTTTGCAGTTATGATGGAAATTAGAATATAAGCGCAAACTGAAATACGACGTTCGTACGATAAAAACGATTTCGGTATAAAAGCTGATTCGTAAACCACTTTAACTTGAGATAAGGCGAGATGCAGTTAAAGCAAAGATATAAAGTCAGTTTGCAGTTATAATGAAAATTAGAACGTAAGCACAAACTGAAATACGACGTTCGTACGATAAAACTGATTTGCGTCTTAAACCTCGATTCGGAAAGCACTAAACTTTGAAACACGTTCGTAAAAACACAGAAGGCAGTAAGCTATTGAGGAGGTTTGCAGTAAAGATAAGATGCTCAAAGTAAATGCAAACCGAGATTTAGAGTGGTTCGGTCAATCTTGACCAACTCCACTTTTGGCTTCCTCCACCGACAAGGTCACCGACGTCAACTAGAGGCCTTCCTTCAATAGGCGAAGGCCAACCACCCTTTTACAGTTTCACTCCTTTTGACGGGCTTAGGAGACAACCCTTACAGAATTTTCTCTCCTCTCTTTACAACTCAGAACTTGGAAGAACAGAGGGAGAAGAACTTTTGGCCTTTACAACAATTTTGAGCTCTAAGAATCACAGAAAAATATCAAGATTTCGGTGTAAGTTGATACCCTTTTAGTGCTGAATGGGTGGGGTATTTATAGGCCCCAACCTAGTTCAAATTTGGAGCTCAAAACTGTCAATTCCCGGAATTCCGGGATCAAGCGATTGCACCTCCTGGGCGGTGCAACCTCCCAGTCTCGCTCGGAGACTGAGCCCAGGCGGTGCAACCTCCTGCCTTGGGCGGTTCAACCGCCTGGCAGAAATCAGGGTCCGAATGGGTTGATACATTCGGCCCAATTTGGGTTTTTCAGGGGCCCAATTGCCCCAAGATTGAGTTAATGGGATCACCTCCCATTTCCAACTTAATCAATGTGCTAACTACGATTTTTCCTAAGACATTTACTGCAACTTGCTCCTGTGCGTTAATCGCTTCTTCCGGCGAGCTTCCGGCGAACTTCCGTCGATCATCCGATAAACCCTCGATGATGCTCCTGCGGACTTCCGGCAAACTCCTGGACTTGCGACGATTCACTTGGCGAGTTCCGACGAGCTTCTTTAGTAAGCTTATGGACTTCTCGGATTTGTTTCCGCAGAACTTCCGACGACTGTCCGAACTTCCGTCGAACTCTCGAACTCCCAACGTGATCATTGTCTTGACTCCGGCGCAACTCCTGCTGCATGTCTCACTTTCATCGTAGTTAATCCTGCACACTTATTTCAACATATAGATTAGATAACAAATGACAATTGACTTCATCATCAAAATCCGAGATTCAACAATCTCCCCCTTTTTGATGATGACAATCAATTGATAATGGAGTTAACCTTAACTCCCCCTATCTATATGTCATACTTGAGATAAGTCATTCTTGAATTCAAAACCTAAGAATTCAAGAGACATATTGATAAGTTAAAATCATTTGAACTTATCAATACTCCCATCATGATTCCCATCATGATGTATCTCTCTGAAGATGATGTCAAGGCTTGACATTCATTTTCAAATATAACAAGTTTGAATGATGGTAATAGTAGCAATTCATCATATAGTAAGATATCATGTAAAGCTGTGAAGTAAGATTTTGATATCATTACATGATGTACACATTTCAAATATTTTAGCAAGTATTGCATTTCTTCACATGGTAAGATATCAACTCAAGGCATAATGCAAATTAATGCATGGTATCTGTTCATATATCTCTTGGTGATGCAAGCATGGCATAATCATAGCATCAGTGTTTATAGCATCAATTCATATATTTCTCCCCCTTTGTCATCAACAAAAAGCATGGTAGTTGTGATACCAGCAAATTATCAAGCATATAAAGGAAGGCATGATACGTAGATTGCGTTGAATATTTCTTCCTCTTTTTTGTTATAATCCTTTTTGCATGAAGGAGGAAAGCCATTTATGATACCAGCAATTTGTGAGTTTACTTTGAGTCAAGATATGTGTGTGAAATAGCTTTTTGCAAATAAAAATACTATCATCCATATTTCGAGATGGAATTCATAAGCAGGAATCATTTCATCAAATCCATTTCAGAAAAAAATATTTTTCATAAGAGTGTATGAGAGAATTCGATTTTTAGCATTCCAATTGTTAAGCGAATCCGAAAAATGAATTCTTTCATGCATTCGGACAAGACTATGCTATAGATTTTCAGATACAATACAAAACATTTTTGTATTCAACACATAATTTCCAACATGTTATTTAGGCATGTAATGGCAATCAAGTGATTTGAGCATTTAATAAAGTCCGAAAAATAATTTTAACTAGTTTATGTATTCGGAAACATCAACATTCCTAATTCTCTTCTTATGAAATCAAATTGCTCTTCACTCAGAGGTTTTGTAAAAATATCAACTAGTTGATGTTTAGTGTTAATGTCATGACTTATCAACTGCATTGGTATATCACTTTCTCAAATTATATTTATCATGGAAATCAAGGCACAAGGTTTTCAAAACATTTAGTTTCAATGTAAAATCCGAGATAAACAATGAGAGATGTTTGTAATTCTGCATATGCTCAAAAAATATATATATCAGGTAACCATATCAAGGATCAAGGCAAAGCCCATCATGGTGAGTAGCATAAGGAATTTACAATAACAACAGATGATTGTGTTCATACAAGCTCATTCATGAGGTGAAAAATTAAAGTGCCTAAACAAAGAGTCAAATTATCGATGAATTTGCTGCAGCTCAGATAGGATTTGATCTTGTCGATGTTCAAGCCGTTCTTGTCTTTGTTCGAATCGGTCCATCCGAATCCCAATATCTTCGACAAATGATGTATGAGTTTGCTCAAATGGATGTGTTTCCTCAAAGGGACAGATCGGAGGAGATTGGGTACCCCTAAAGACTGGTGTTTCCGGTTCTGGTTCAGGTTGAGGGGGATCGGTTCTTCTTGGCATTCTAACCCAATTACCGTTTCTATAAAAACATCTTAATCGGTGAAGTAGATTTTTATTTATTATGCTAAACCTATCTACTTTTATTACTTCTTCTTCTGGTGGTATTAGAATATCGTAGGCTTTCATTATTCTAGTGATTATACCACCATATGGGAGCATCATGTCTTTCTTAGATAGTTCTAATATGTTTTGTTGGATAAGATAACCAAGACAGATGTCATGTCCTTTCATGATCAAATACATAGTTCCTAATTCTAATTGGCTTACTTCATCATGATGGTATTGTTTAGGGAGAATAATGCTAATTAGGATATGATGAAGTACCTTAGTGTTTAGAGGCAGTAGATGTTCACAACTTTTAGGAACAAATGCTAAGTTGGGATTGGCAAAAATTGTTTCTAAGGCTTCAACATATGTTGTTCCAACAGTTTCATCATCCCATGATCCTCTAAAGTAAAGTCCTCTACTTTTTATGGGAATGCCTATCATGTCGCAAATGAATTTATCTGTAATGGAGATGTGTTGTCCTAAAAGATAGGTAGACATTCTTTCTTCTTCATCTATTTGTATGTTGTTGTAAAACAATCTAACAAGTCTTGGATAGATGGGTTCATTAATTTGCAAAATGAGTAGATCTAAGTTTGCAAACCATTGGATTGTCTCTAAGTCTCTTAGTTCATTTAAATCTACATATTTTCCCTTATTGACACTCCTAAGTTCGAAAGAGGAAAACTTTTCAGCATGGTATTTTGAATCGAAAAGGGTGAGATCAAAATCTTCCACTAATCTCCTCTTCCCTTTGTCCCTTGAGGATCTTATAGATCCCAGAACTACTGTTATTTAGAAGAATAGTGATGAGCAAGAGTAAATGAATCAAAAACAGAATTTAAGGGCTTCTTATAGAATATCTTAGTGAGATCTTCAAGAGAGGGAAGGATTGTTGATGTTTTGCTCCAAAATGAGGGGTATTCGGGATGCTATGAGGGGAGAAATGGGGATGGAGGAGCCTTGGAAGAGTAGAGAGGGGAAGGGAAAGAGTTGGGGTCGGTTTCACCGCCGACCCTAGCTTGGGTTAAAAAGGGCAGAGTTGCGGGCGGTTGCACCTCTGGCTAGGGCGGTGCAACCGCTTGCAACACGTGATAGCCGGAGGTGCTACCTCCAGCTAGGGCGGTGCCACCGCCTGTAGGCGGTGAGCACTTGTTCTGATCGCAGTGTGATCTGATTTGAGAGTTTTTGTCTTGAGAAGAATTTTCATTCAGAGCAATCAACTTTACTTACGTAATTACGTAAGAGTTTTCATTTTAAGACAAGAACTTTTGCACGATCAAGATAGATCTTTTAACGTGCATACTCTCAATGTCGTACACATGTTTGTGACAGTTTGTTCAAGTTGATAAGCCTTGCAAGTTCATGACAGACTTAGTCAGTTCATGATACAGAGTTGGATTCGAAAGTTATGAACGAATGAAATTGATGGGTTCGAAAATTCAGAGGATATGTGAATTGAGAATCATGCGTTTCTAATTCTGAAAAATCAAATAGGATTGTATCTAAATCGCATTTGTGATTTTAAATTTCTAATCTCCATCTGTTATTTAGGCTAGAGAGCATTGCGAGTTCTTTTTGGATCTTGGGTCATGAATATCGAGAATCCAAGGAGCAGAATATTATTTCTTCCTCCAGCTTATAATTTTTTATGTTTTTACAGGAAAGGATGATTTTTAGGTACCCATTTGCTTTTGGGTGCCGCAAAAATAGATCTACATTATTTGTCATGTTGCATAGAATTTATTATGGTTCCTTTAGGAACCCAAATTAATTTGTTTGGACTAATTTTCTTGAATGGACAATAATGCGTTTTGTGTCCAAATTTGTAACAAAAGTTGCATTTGCTTTGGTGTCGAACATGTAAGATGGGGCCTTTTATGAAGGTGGTTGGATTTTGGTGAGGACTTCTCACAAATCCAATTCCACTTCTTTTGGGAACGTGACCCTTGTTTGCAAGGATCATGTTCAGTGACTTGCTACCAACCTCGAATTTCTTCAAAGTGTCCTTAAGTAGCAAGTTTTCCTTTTGGAGAGTTTCTAGATCATGGCATTTTGTGCATGAACTTAAACTATCATGATATTCAGTTTTTAACTTATCAAAATTACAAGTAAGACTATCATGCTCCTTTTTTAGCAATTTATATTTTCTACTAATAGTCTTGCATTCATCAAATAAGTCATGGAAGGCATTTAATAATTCATCAAATGATAAATCTACATCTATTAAATTTGTTACCTCCTCTCCGATGGCCATTAAGGCGTAATGAGCAACTTGCTCGGTGTTGGACTCCTCTTCTTCGGATGCGCTCGAGTCATCCCATGTTGCTTTGAGCGCCTTCTTCTTTGATATTCTCTTCTTGACTTAGGGACAATCACTCTTGTAGTGTCCCGGCTTCTTGCACTCATAGCAAATAACTTGGTCCTTCTTAGGTTCAAATTTATTTTTTGTTTCATTCTTAAACTTGTTTCTTTTAATGAATTTTTTAAAATTTCTTGTTAGAAGTGCCAAGTCATCGTCACAGTCCTCATCACTTGAGTTTTCTCTCAAGTGGCCTTCTGAAGTTTTAAGTGTCATATCCTTCCTGTTCTTTGGAAGGATGTCTTCTTGCTCTTCATGAGCTTTGCAAGTCATCTCGTAGGTCACTAATGACCCGATTAGTTCTTCAAGAGGGAAGTTGCTTAGATCTTTCGTCTCTTGAATAGTAGTGACTTTAGGATCCCAACTCTTAGGAAGGGATCTTAGAATCTTATTTACGAGCTCAAAATCCGAAAAACTTTTTCCGAGTCCTTTTAGACCGTTGACGACATCCGTGAAACGGGTAAACATGTCGCCAATGGTTTCACTCGGTTTCGTCCGGAAAAGTTCGAAAGAATGTAACAGAAGATTGATTTTTGACTCTTTCACTCTACTTGTGCCTTCGTGAGTCACTTCGAGTGTGTGCCAAATATCAAATGCGGTTTCACAAGTCGAAACATGATTAAACTCGTTTTTATCAAGTGCACAAAATAAGGCATTCATAGCCTTTGCATTAAGAGCGAAAGCCTTCTTCTCCAATTCACTCCAATCGATCACTGGAAGAGAAGGCTTCGAAAATACGTTTTCGACAAGATTCCAAAGTTCAAAATCCATAGAAATAAGAAAGATCCTCATTTGGGTCTTCCAATAGGTGTAGTCCGTCCCACTGAACATGGGTGGATGTGTAATAGAATGGCCCTCTTGGTTTCGGGTGTATGCCATCTCTCTTAGGTTTTAATCCGTTAGAGAGTTAACCCCGCTCTGATACAAATTGTTAGGATCAAGAGCACTAAGACGCGAGGGGGGGGGTGGTGAATTAGTGCAGCGGAAAACCTTCTGCGATTAAAATCGAAAACTGCTTTCGTTCGATAGAAGTGACTTTGGTAAGAAAGCCGATTCGTAAATCACTTCAACTTTTGACTAGGAGAGATGCAGCAAAGATATGAACGCAGTTTGCAATTATGATGGAAATCAGAATATAAGCGCAAACTGAAATACGACGTTCGTACGATAAAAACGATTTCGGTATAAAAGCTGATTCGTAAACCACTTTAACTTGAGATAAGGGGAGATGCAGTTAAAGCAAAGATATAAAGTCAGTTTGCAGTTATAATGAAAATCAGAACGTAAGCGCAAACTGAAATACGACGTTCGTACGATAAAACTGATTTGCGTCTTAAACCTCGATTTGGAAAGCACTGAACTTTGAAACACGTTCGTAAAAACACAGAAGGCAGTAAGCTATTGAGGAGGTTTGCAGTAAAGATAAGATGCTCAAAGTAAATGCAAACCGAGATTTAGAGTGGTTCGGTCAATCTTGACCAACTCCACTTTTGGCTTCCTCCACCGACGAGGTCACCGACGTCAACTAGAGGCCTTCCTTCAATAGGCGAAGGCCAACCACCCTTTTACAGTTTCACTCCTTTTGACGGGCTTAGGAGACAACTCTTACAGAATTTTCTCTCCTCTCTTTACAACTCAGAACTTGGAAGAACAGAGGGAGAAGAACTTTTGGCCTTTATAACAATTTTGAGCTCTAAGAATCACAGAAAAATATCAAGATTTCAGTGTAAGTTGATACCCTTTTAGTGCTGAATGGGTGGGATATTTATAGGCCCCAACCCAGTTCAAATTTGGAGCTCAAAACTGTCAATTCCCGGAATTCCGGGATCAGGCGGTTGCACCTCCTGACTGGAGCGGTTGCACCGCCTGGCAGAGCTCGAAGACTGAGCCTCTGGGCGGTGCTACCTCCTTTCAGGGGCGGTTGCACCTCCTGACAGAGCTCGAAGACCGAGCTCAGGCGGTTGCACCTCCTGATTGAGGCGGTTGCACCGCCCGGCAGAGCTCGAAGACCGAGCTCAGGCGGTGCCACCTCCTGTCAGGGGAGGTTGCACCGCCCAGTCTCACTCGGAGACTGAGCCCCAAGCGGTGCCACCGCCTGGCTGGAGCGGTTGCACCTCCCAGTCTCGCTCGGAGACTGAGCCCAGGCGGTGCAACCTCCTGCCTTGGGCGGTTCAACCGCCTGGCAGAAATCAGGGTCCGAATGGGTTGATCCATTCGGCCCAATTTGGGTTTTTCAGGGGCCCAATTGCCCCAAGATTAAGTTAATGGGATCACCTCCCATTTCCAACTTAATCAATGTGCTAACTACGATTTTTCCTAAGACATTTACTGCAACTTGCTCCGGTGCGTCAATCGCTTCTTCCGGCGAGCTTCCGACGAACTTCCATCGATCATCCGATGAACCCTCGGTGATGCTCCTGCGGACTTCCGGCAAACTCCTGGACTTGCGACGATTCACTTGGCGAGTTCCGACGAGCTTCTTTGGCAAGCTTATGGACTTCTCGGATTTGTTCCCGCAGAACTTCCGACGACTGTCCGAACTTCCGTCGAACTCTCGAACTCCCAACGTGATCATTGTCTTGACTCCGGCGCAACTCCTGCTGCATGTCTCACTTTCATCGTAGTTAATCCTGCACACTTATCTCAACATATAGATTAGATAACAAATGACAATTGAATTCATTATCAAAATCCGAGATTCAACAAATCTTACCTCCTAAAGTCATTTTTTCAACACCTCAAATAGAGGGCTTTGAGGAAACAACCTTTCTTCGAAGAGGGACTTCGCACAAACCTAAACCCCATTGGTGAGGACAAGGAAATATATGTTGAAGTACAAGAGAGCTCTAACAAAACTAAATAATTGAGGTGTTCGTCAGCAAGGCATCGACTTAGGTGATTTGTCCTTTGAAAAGTTAAAGTCAAGGATCAGACTCACTTAAGGGGAAAACTAGCATTGAACTAGGAAGGGCCTTAAAGGGTCATTAAAGTCATTCGAGATGAAAACTCGAAACAACCAAAGGAACAATACTCCCTCGAACTTGACATATATCGAACCTTAGAAAATTTTATCCCTAACCTGTATTTCGAGCAAAACACATGATATAGCAAAAAATTCTTCATTGATACTTTGAAATTTTTTTACATTATACAAGTCAGGTCCTTACACAAGATTCAAAAGTGATTCATTAGATTCCGACCCACAAAAACGAAAGGACAAGGAGATTTAAGGGGTTATAAATATGTTGACAACTTCTATTCCAGAGGCACCGACGCCTTCATCCAATAGGGACGTTGAGTTATCGTTGAAGTCGAT
The DNA here is from genome assembly GCF_036884655.1 of Musa acuminata AAA Group. Taxonomy (NCBI): domain Eukaryota; kingdom Viridiplantae; phylum Streptophyta; class Magnoliopsida; order Zingiberales; family Musaceae; genus Musa; species Musa acuminata. The sequence goes on from NC_088359.1 coordinate 12,038,112, forward strand.
GTGGGTCTCCATTGACACCAACTTATCCTTCGGCAAGTCAATGCAAGGATTTTCTTCAACTTGGAGGTCAAGATACTTGGTTTTTGTTTAGGTGATAGCAGGAGATATCATCACTTGAAGGATGCATCCCCCACTCGAAGAAGGCAATCCCTCCGACTCCTTATAGGCTGCAACCGTCTCAATTGCTAGCTTCTGAGCCAATGCTTTCTCAACCCGAAGTTGCTTCATTAGATCAAATATCTTTGTCTTTTGCATTTTGATTTCTCCTTGAAGCTTTAGCAACTAATCTTGCATCTGACAGTTGTGCTCCCGGATCATATTCAATTGGTTCGCTTGTCAGCCATTCTTCTCAGCAAGGGCATCAATGCACTATTGTTCCTCGATCAACCTTGTATCCCGATTGACAGGCTTTGCCTTCAGCTTCACAACTATTCATGGATCGGCCCGCTCTTTCCTCAACCTCAAGCTTATCCTTCTCCTCACTTAGGAAGGAGACGATGCTCCCTGAGTCACAAAACCAATCAATAATCCCCATCAAATAGTGGTTATGCTGCACTAGAAGAAACATGTTAGAATACTGAGGTGAAAAACCCAACAGGGAACTTAGCAAATTGGAAGAACTTACCACCACAACATGTTTAGTCACCTCTTCGATCATCACCTCGAAGGGCAATGTGTCAACCTCCTTGGCTAGAGGAGGGATGAGAACCCCTCGGAGGTATTAGCTGACTAAGTGCCCATCCTTCCATATCGCATCAGATGCCTTTAACGAGTACCATCGTGCCTTCAAGGGTTCTCCTTCCATCAGGTCAAGCAAGTTCGACGCCTGGAGGGCAACGAAAGGTGCCGATTTGCATTTGCACAAGTCATGCATGTTTTGATGCCACGATCTTTTTGACGTTGATCCTGCCTTAGGCACTGGGGTGTCGGGGTAGCACTGTCCGATGCCTCCTCAACGTGGAGGCTAAATATCCTCCCTTCATCACCACCCCATGCTTTCAGGACGACTTGACCTCAATCGATGCCTCGACTGGCACACTCCTCTCTAGCACCCAGGTCGTTGAAGTTGTCAACAAAGCTAAGACAATCGAACTCCTCGATGGAATTTGCATGGAAGCAAGAGCGATCGAGGCAACCACCTTTCGCTTTAGTTTCATGAGATCCATTCATGCAACGAGGTGTCAAGTCAAACATTAGGAAAATAATGCTAAAATGAAAAGGAACGAAACACAAAGACGTACCCCAAGGACCTGGGCTCAGGTTAACATCGATCAATCGATCTTCGACTCTTTGTTTGATAACTAAGGAAGAGGAGAGGATCACTACCAAACGAAGCATCGAGCCCTTCTTCAACTGATGTCCCATCTGAAGAAGATGACACCCTCCCTAACCTCGACGTTAGGCTATCCAAGGATAGGACTTCAACACCCTCGACCGTGATCTAAACCTCATGATCCCTTGAGTTAAAGGCATGCCACCATTTTCAAAACCTAGACTTCAAATCCATGGATGAAGACCCTCGTGCATAAAAGGCTTTTAAAACAACAATATATAGTCTCAAATGCATAAATCCTTAGTAGAGTCTACACATCTTAGGAAAAGCACACAAATGAAAGATACAACAAATTAAGTGAGGACACAAAAATTGAACCTTTCCCTCTCTCTATCTCATATATAGACCCTAATGATAAAGAGAGATTTCACTGGCTTTTGAATTATACGAAGAAATTCCCATAGGAAGATAACTAAAGGACAATTGCATCTTGATCCAATTTAGTATAGCCTCCCTTCTTTGAAAGATAGATCTTTCAATCATCAAGGGATCGAGACTCGAAAGAGGTGGAAAAGGCCATTTCCTTCATCCGAGAAAAAAAGGAGTGCTTTAAAAGGACTAAGGGGCTGCAAGCTAGGAGGCTATGGACTCAAGAAGCCTTAGAGAGTGAGGCCTCTTCCGCCCCAAAAAAGGCCCTTTATAGGGCATCAGCATCAAACATCTTTTCACCTTTTATGTCCTCAATTTCCCACTAAGATATTTCTCATTCAAGGATTCTCACTCACCCAATTCTCGCTTACCAAGAAGGTTGACCAACACGTGCGATGACATTTGACCCACCTGCCAAATCAAATCCCAAAGAAGATCACTCGATGTGCCCTGCTGGGTTAAGCATTGTGAATCATCTAATATGCCCTCCTTGAGTAAAGCATCACAGATCATCCGATGCACCCTCCTCGGGCTAAGAATCATGGATCACCCAATGCACCCTAGTCAAGCTAAGCATCCTAGATCACCTTATGGGCCCTTCTCATATTAAACACTATGGATCACCTTGTGTGTCCTTATACTAAGCATCACCACCTGATGTGCCCTCCTCGAGCTAAGTATCATAGATCATCCGATGTGTCCTCCGAGGATCGAGTATCAAGGACCACCCAATGCACCCACCTTAGGCTAAACACCATGGATTACTCAATGTGCTTTCCTCAAGTAAGCATCACAGACCACCCAATGTGCCCTCATTGGACTAAGCATCGTGATTTATCTGATGTGCCCTCATTGAGCTAAACATCTTCCTCCAGCTAAGCATCGTAGACCACCCAATACACCCTCCTCGGGCTAAGCAAAGCGGATTGCCCGATGCTCTCCTTAGGCTAAGCAAAATGGATTACTTGATATGCCCTCTTCAGGCTACACATCACAAATTGCCCGTTGCACCCTCCTCGGGCTAAGCAAAGCGGATTGCTCAATGCTCTCCTTAGGCAATAACCATAATGGATCACTCGATATGCTCTCTTCGAGCTAAGCATCACAGATCGTCCGATGCACCCTCCTTGAGGTCATCATAGATCACCCAATAGGCCATCCTCGGGCTAAGTATTTTTTATTACCCGATGCGTCCTTCTCAGGTTAAGCATCATGGATTATCCAATGCACCCACATCGGGCTAAGCATCATGGATCACCTTATGTGCCCTCCTCAAGCTAAGCATCGTGGACCATCCGATGCATCTTTTTAGGACTGAGCATCAAGGACCTCTTCGGGAGGAGCATCGAGGACTGACTGAGATGCCTTCAGGCCAACCATAATGATCCCTCTAAGACACCCAAACTGTGAAAGCAACCTTTAACACTCACGAGTCCACCAAAAGCGAGTGTGTCTAAATTATATTTTAGCACCCATTCAGAAACACCCCCCAGTACAATTTCAAGGGACAATCAATATGGGAAATATCCATCTTAATCTATTGCTCAACACATGACAATCACATCACCTATTAATGATAAAAGGTCTCAACTAATGGCTCTACCATGTCAGTAGAAGCCAAACAAAAAATATTATCTAAATATTTTCTGTTTTGCAAAATACTATTCCTAACCGCAAGCATCTAGGAGAGAACCGACTATAAAAGACGAAGATGAATAGGATTACCAAGGTCAGACTCTCTTTTTTTTGTTTACATTCTAATCCCACTTTGAGAGCCTAATTTGAATGTCAAAGAGATCTATTGAGAAGCCCTTCCAATGCCGATCTTTGTGCAAAAAGCACACCTTGGGATCAATACCTCTTCGAGAGATCAAGACGTTGGGTAAAACCAAAATTTTTATATTGATCGAACTCGAACCAAGTCAAGCAGGTCAACACAAATTCAACCACCAACATCAAACCACATGACATGGATTAATGTAACCCAGATGACTTGTCCATCTATACAATAAAGGACAAAAATCTCTACAATGCCACATTGCAAATCCATGTACTTGTCCGTAGCAATTGAAAATCCTAAGGGGTGGATATTTTTGCAAAACATATAACAAAAATGTTTTAATGTATTATTTTTAGGTTGTTGTACTAACCATGCTTTTTTATGAGTTTTCGAGTATCTACCAGTTATTTTCTTTTATCAACGATTTTCGTTGACCTTACAAAAACTTATTAATTATACCAACTCTTAAGTTTTCAGTATTAACAATATTTGAGGGAATTATTTACAGTAACAACATTATTTGAGGGAATTATCTATCAATTTAAAGTCAAGCAAAGTTTAGACAATATTCACTAGCACAAGATCTTATGATTCAATGATCTTGATTTTACAATCTAAATTAAAATGGCCTTAAACAATTCATGATCATAACAAATAGATCAGTTTTGTCAACTAAACAACTCATAGGTTTGGTAATATCCAACTTAATCATTTATTCTTGTATTAGACAGTTGTTTTCTATGAATTATTGAGATATTTCCTATATTTTGAACTAAGTAATTTGTGATAATAAACTTACAAGAAATTTGAAAAGATCACCAGTAAAACATTTAATGTCAGAATAATATTATATATTTTTTAAGGACAGAGACAGTTAAAATTCAATAATTTTATTATTTGTTAAATCTTAATTAATTATATTGACATTTTTTAAGCAAGAAATCTAAATTAAGTAAATTATGATATTTGTTTCTTGACATATTAATTAACTTCACAGAAAATAAGGTTTCTTGAGTTATGATTTGATCTAGCTCAAGGCCTTCTATGATTTGCAATATGATCCCAATTTTGACAAAATTGTTCAATTCTTGATGCAATATCGAGTGTTTCCATGGGTAACTAATCTTCATCGGTGAATTTTATGTTAGTCTACATAAAACAGATCCTTCTAATTACAGAAGATCCATGCATAAACCACATCAAGAAAGCAAGTTTTCTATCACATAGATATAATTTTGTGAGCTTGAATTTGAAGATCTGAAATCAAGATCTGTATATGCAAAATACCAAACTTCAGATGGATGATATGTAGGTCAAGGAAGTATAGGCTAATAAACCAGTAAACTATCAAACTATTAATACTTCTAATGGAGATCATTCATGTGAATATATGAGCAAATGCGTTCATAATGATGTCATTATGAAGCCTACAAGGATTTTAGTTGTATATACAAGCATCAGAACTACTATATATTAGAAGTCCAAGGCTAAAAAGTATCCAAACATACAAGGTTAACTTAATAAATAGGAGGTTGTAATCAATTTACCTTCCTCGTCACTATCTTCAAAATCATCATCCATAGCATCACCTCCCATATTACCAAAATTCTGCACATGAGATACATGTATAACATAAATTAATTGATAAACGAAAAATTAGTAGGAAGAAGGGTATACTGAAGTGGTCATTACTGAGAAATCCATCCCTCCCAAGTCCAAATCACCAGGACCTGATAAAGTGAAAAAAAACACAGATTTTAGTACTTGCAAATGGTGTACAAAATGCAAAATCATGGAATCAATTTTACCACCAAATATATGCATAAAAGATTAAATTTGATCCATAGAATTGAACAAACTGAATCATTAAAGGTTCTAAATCCCCTGCAAGTCACTCTCCAAGCATGTCTTGAGTATAAACGGCCTACTCTTGTTCTTAATATTATGAGTTATTTATCTGCAATATGATGATTCTCAAGGTTCTTTAGTTCTTCGGACATAATTAATTCTAAAAAGATGCAAGTCCAAAAAAATCTATTTAATGTCTGAATGAGTCAATATGCAGTGCTCATATGAAAAGGCAATGTGATTGATACATAGTATATATTCCACAAAGCCAGGTCGAATACAAGATAGAAGAGTATATGGCAAATGCTAAATAAGAAGGGCGCAATATAGCATAAAAATAGCATTAATATAAATTGTATAGTGCTTTTTATCACCTATCAATAGTTTATAAAAATAATAAATTATGTATAATGGTTTCTCAAGTAACAGCATCTACATATGTATGCAAATCATACCTCAAGTATCCTTGAAGAACACAAGGAAGAAATTAGAAATGTGTATATATACTTATGAAGATGAAAGCAAGTTTCTAAGTATCTACTATGAAAAATCATTAATACAAAAAAGTTTCTAACATGTCAATTCATTTCTGCCAGATGTTTTTGATGCAGTGATTTAAAAAGCGCTAGACACCAAAATGCGCTAAGGTCCAAAAATTCCCGAGGCGCTAGGCGCCTGCCCGAGCGAAACGAGACGCTAAAATATAAAATATATAATATAATTAATAAATATAATTATTTAAATAAAAAATACCATTAAATTAAGAAAATCGGGTACAAAATCACAATAAATAAATAAATCATAATAGTATTTTTTTTATTTTTTTAAATAAAAAATATACTATTAAATAAATAAAAATTAATAGTATTATAATCGAAATAATATATTATTAATCTAATAAATAAAAATACTATTATTAGTATATAGTTAGTAGTATACTATTAATATATTGTTAACAGTATAGTGAGAAGACCGAGGCTGCTGAGGCAACGGCAGCGGTAGCAGGCGACAGCCATAGCTGGAGCGGGAGCGGCGGCGATAGCGGGAGCGACAAGCGACAGCAGGAGCGACAAGCGACAGCGGGAGCGACGAGCGACAATGGGAGTGGGAGCGGGAGCTGCAAGCGGTAGCGAGTGCGGCGAGCGACAACGAGAGCGACGACAGCAGCAGCGAGCGACGACAGCGGCGACGAGAAACGATTGTGGCAGCGGCGAGCGGTCGGCGAGCAGCGATTGTGGCAGCGGCGAGTAGCGACAGTAGCAGCGAGCAGTGATAGTGGCAGCAGCAGCAGAGAGCAGCGATAGCGGAGAAGAAATCTCGACGGCAAAATCGCGAGTGTTAGGGTTGGGGAAGTCACGGAAATCGCGAGAGGAAGCCTGATATCGGTGATTTAGTTGGTTCGATTGAACCAACTAAAGCACCAGAGACCAACCAGACCTAAAAAATCTGGTTAGGTCACCTGGTTTAACCCAGGCGCTCGCCCAAAGCGCCCAGGCGGCGCCTCTTTGAAGCGAGGTGCTCGGGCCTCGCCTCGCCTCGCCTCGCCCGAACGCCTATTGAAATCACTGCTTTGATGTAGTAAAGGGTCCCAATGAAGCCCTTGTCGGTCTCCAATCACCTCATCACCGAAAGATGAGGGTAACGCCCATATCTCCTAACTCATTCCTCTTTTTCTCTGCCTTGACCACCTCATCTTACTCGTATCATTTTCCTCGTCTCAGTTAACTCTAGTTATAGAACACAACATATAACAGAGATGTATCTACTTAACTCTCGAGATGCATGGACTTGTGTCTAGTTATCCAGTAAACCCACATCCGGCGAGTACTAGATACTCCTGGGTCAGCTTCTAAGCGAGACTATATCACCCAAATGCACAACATCAATATGAAATGCCCAAAATGCATAAAATTGTTAAATGTAAGTTGCAAAGCATTTACCAAATACATGATTTGGGCTCAGATTAGACACTTAATATTGCAACAAAATCCATATGTATGAATGGTGGTAATGATAAAAATTGGTTTGTTTGGTTGTCCAACAGAGCAGATATTGTCCATTATGCTTCTTGACGTTTCAAGATATGCACTTTGCAGAAGTCTCACAGCACAATACCTAATCCAAAATGTATGGCCCACCTAGTCAATCCACATAAGCACTAACAAAGGGCCCTGGCACGAGGCATAATGTGAACATGCTCAGAAGTTTGAAAAATGTATATACTAGCAACAGAAACTCTAGTTTGATTCTCATATTGGCTGTGGATTTGCTAGAGACTATTATTTGACTATAATACCAAAAATACTACTTCAGGTCACAGTTCCCCATTATGAATATTTGTGCGTTCATTTAGAGTTAGTATAAGCACATAAATGATGTGCATCATGTGATATCCATCCTCTTCATGCAACTATAAGAAACGGTATAAACAATAAGGAGGTGTACCATCAGCATCTTCATCTACCCACTTATCCCAATCAACTTTGACATAGTGAGGAGCCTTTCCATCACCACGCAGAAGCTTTTTCCACCATCCTTTCTCTGCTTTTTCTACCACACAGAAGATAGATCTGACACCAACATTTATTTTGCTTGCCTAGTGGATGGCATTGTTTAAGCAAGAATAAACGACTAGGAACAAAAAAATATGACAAATCAGTTCATGATTGATAATAAAACCATACCTCCTTATTTACTTTATCATAAAGATCCATTTTTAACTCATAAGTGCTATTTCCAGCACCGGCAGTGGCCGAAAATGTGAAAATGCCATCAGGTTCCAGATTAACTTTTGCATCTTTTGCATCGGGCAAGTGAACAGTGATGTAAATTTTGTCAAGCCTCTGAGCCCATTTGACTTCAGGATGACGACTGAGAAAAGTAGCAAATAATATGTCAGACAACTTATTAAAAGATAAATAACCATAAAGGTGCATGAGGCTCTTAAATCACAGAGGTACAACCTTATACACCATACAAAATAATATATATCTATTGCTAGAAATCACACCATCAACGAGCACAGGCAAGTAAATAATATATACAAACACGTTCATCCCAATTTTAAAATCAAGCTGTTAAACTTTTAGCCTATGCCAAATCATCCACAAGCTTAAACTGACAGATGAACCACAATTTATTCATTAATATTATAACCCTCTAACTCATAAGTGGGTTGGCAAAATGGTCACAGCCCAACACATGAAACTCTGAATTAAATTGGGAGGAAAAATATAGTTTCTAGAATGGAAAACTTCCAAGAAATCCTCTAGAGATTAGGAGTTTTCTTGATTTCGCTGGTTATTAGAGGAGATTCATAATTCATTTAAGGGTTTGGTATGACGATGTGGAGACTCGGACACAGACATCCAATGCCAATATCATGTTGGATTTTTAATCTGTCAAATCATCTAACAGCTTAAACTAATAGATGAGACAGTGCTTATTCGTTTATATACTAATAAAGCCAATAACCATGTGTTAAAAACCTATAAAAGCCACAAACATGTGTTTCCTGGAACACCAGATAAATGGGACGTTTTTGGAACTGGTTTGTTGCATTGCTGTAACGCCAGCTTTTGAACAAACAATTCCGTCAGTTGTGAATAGTCATGTAGCTGTGGCATGTCGAACTTGTTCTCGATGATTTCAAGAGCCAAACAATAGGTGTCGGAACCATTTTGGTACAGCCTTACGGAATCATCACAGGAAAATAAAGTTGCGTGTCACACTTTCCATGAAGAAATGTGACCAATTAACTAACCAATAAAACTACTAAAAAATCGATCTTTTTATGCAATATTCCAATCTACCACATGTTCCTAGTGCCATCCGCACTACAACGAACATCCTATTATGGATTCAAGAAACCAACAGATTAAGTTCACAATAGTGTCTCGTGATATTATATCATACCAACAACTGTCACTAAAGCAGAATGGGGAAGAAATAAGCGAATAGTAGACCAAGGTTCGAAGTTCCTGCGTCGGCAGCACCGGGGTATTTTCCGGCCACCGGAACTACATGTGTCAGAGTCTGGATTCGTGTCGGTGTCGGCGTGGTCAGTGTACCTCCGCCGGAGCGGAAATCCGAGAAAGAGAAAGAAAAGGAAATTCTAAAGTGGCGAAGACACGTTTCGCTCGAAGGAAAACAAATGCATACCTCATATCTAAATAACCCTCTCTCTTTCTTTCTCCGGCGCAATTCTCAGACGAGACGGGGCCGGCCTGCGGCGGCGACGAGGACGACGTCCTAAATGCGCGTCTGCTGTAAGCGAGCGAGACTTTAAAGGGGCTTAAATTGGCTTGGCAACACGTGCTTAGCACGTGTTGGGTTATTGCACCAACACTGAGTTTTGATTTAGAACCTTACAATAATCAGATTTGGATTCAACAAAGTTAACTATATTACTTTATATAATTATATAAAGAGGGATATTCTCTAAATGGTGAATGGTACAGTCTGGTCACTGATATTAAGATTAATTTGTTCTTAAACATGACGAAGACAAGCTAACCTAAAGTGTTTTTCTAACTTTTGCCTTTGGAGAAAAACTATGTAATTTGATTATTTACAAATGAGTCGCTTGAAATCTTGTCTAAGTCAGAAAGTGATATCACCATTGAAAGTTTTTGGTATTTTTTTCTATTTTTTAGCATTTGAATTATGCATCATTTTTATTTTCTCCTTGTTTTTATATTTCTAACAAATTATCATGCATCCATACAATACTTTTTCACATTTGATTTTCTAAATATGTCAATAATAAATGTAGAAAATTTAGTCAAGAAAAAAATTTTCTTGATAGGTGATACACTGTTTTTGAAGAAAAATATAAAAATATGATGCCCTATTCAAAATGATCTGAAATATTTAGAAAAACTTTGAATGCAATACTTATGGACATATGTCACTGGTTTTTTATTTTAGAGAATCTTTTTGATATTTTTATAGATTTTTGAGCATATGAATAGTGTGTTATTTTTTTATTTTCTCCTTATTTTTTCTAATTAGATATTTTTTATTAAATTATTAATTCTAACCCTTTTTAGTTTTAAACAGAAAATAATCATATAATCAAACACTTATTATACTTGTAGAATGTCTAAATCCAATTGTAAGAATATTGATTTAAACATAGGTATGTTTTTATTTATATGAATTTTTATATAATTTTTATTTAATTATCATTGATAATTTTAAATTTTATCTTTATAGTTTCATTTATTGATTCTCGTAGTCATTCTAATTATGAAGAGGAGTTGAAAAGCCAATATGGTTGGATAGTTCCTGGATGAAAAACTTTATGGATCAACTACTAAGCATAATCAATTTATTGAGATATCACATACTAGTAAGGTATATTCTTGTTAGGATCAATAGCACTAAGAGGGGGGAGGGGGGTGAATTAGTGCAGTGGAAAACTTTCTGCGATTAAAATCGAAAGCTGCGTTCGAACGATAAAAACGATTTACGTCTAAATGCCAATTTTGAAGATACTGAACTTTGAGATACGTTTTATAAATGCGCAGAAGGCAGTTTGCAGTTATGATTGAAATCAAAATGTAAACGTAAACTAAAATGTAATGATTGTACGAAAAAGCCGATTTACGTCTAAACGCAGATTCGGAAAGCTCTGAACTTATAAACTCGTTCGTAAAAGCGCAGAAGGTAGTAGCTATTAGGAGGTTTGCAGTAAAGATAAAATGCTCAAAGTAAATGCAAACCGAGATTTAGAGTGGTTCGGTCAATCTTGACCTACTCCACTTTTGGCTTCCTCCACCGACGAGGTCACCGACGTCAACTAGAGGCCTTCCTTCAATAGGTGAAGGCCAACTACCCTTTTACAGTTTCACTCCTTTTGACGGGCTTAGGAAACAACCCTTACAGAAATTTTCTCTCCTCTCTTTACAACTCAGAACTTGGAAGAAAAGAGGGAGAAGAATTTTTGGTCTTTACAACAATTTTGAGCTCTAAGAATCACAGAAAAAGATCAAGATTTCGGTGTATGTCTGTGCTCTTTCAGTGCTGAATGGGTGGGGTATTTATAGGCCCCAACCCAGTTCAAATTTGGAGCTCAAAACTGTCAATTCCCGGAATTCCGGGATCAGGCGGTTGCACCTCCTGACTGGAGCGGTTGCACCGCCTGGCAGAGCTCGAAGACTGAGCCTCTAGGCAGTGCCACCTCCTGTCAGGGGCGGTTGCACCTCCTGCCAGAGCTCGAAGACTGAGCTCAGGCAGTTGCACCTCCTGACTGAGGCGGTTGCACCGCCTGCCAGAGCTCGAAGACTTAGCTCAGGCGGTGCCACCTCTTGTCAGCGGCGGTTGCACCGCCCAAACTCGCTCGGAGACTGAGCCCAGGCGGTGCTACCTCCTGGCTAGGGCGGTTGCACCACCCAGTCTCGCTCGGAGATTGCCTCCTGGGCGGTGCTACCTCCTACCCTGGCGGTGCTACCTCCTAGCACTATTTCAGGTCCGAATGGGTTGATTCATTCGGCCCAATTTGGGTCTTTCAGGGGCCCGATTGCCCCAAGATTAAGTTAATGGGATCACCTCCCATTTCTAACTTAATCATTGTGCTAACTACGATTATTTCCTAAGACATTTACTGCAACTTGCTCCGGTACGTCAATCGCTTCTTCCGGCGAGCTTCCGACGAACTTCCGTCGATCATCCGATGAACCCTCGGTGATGCTCCTACGGACTTCCGGCAAACTCCTGGACTTACGATGATCCACTTGGCGAGTTCCGACGAGCTTCTTTGGCAAGCTCTTGGACTTCTCGGATTTGTTCCCGCAGAACCTCCGACGACCATCCGAACTTCCGTAGAACTCTCGAACTCCCAACGTGATCATTGTCTTGACTCCGGCGCAACTCCTGCTGCATGTCTTTCTTCCATCGTAGTTAATCCTGCACACTCAAAATAAAAACTTCGATCGAGACAATTAATCCTAAGCAATTAACTAAGTTGTCCGGCATGTCATTGGTCCCTCGACGCTTCGTCTGATTCTTCGGCGCATCGTCCTTTCCTGCAGCCTATTGCCCAATCGGCTAGTTGACTCCGCAACTCCGATATCCTTGGCACAATACTCGCTCTTCTTGGCCCGATGCCCGAGTCCACAGCCCGAAGCCTTCTGTCGATACGTCGACCGATCCACCGGCCCGACGTCCAATCTTCTTACATGTTCCTCCGGCACAACATGATTTTCCTGCTTTAATTGTCTCATCCTGATCGAAGCATCCTGCGTCACTCAAAACGCAGATTAAATCATAAACATATATCAAGTAGTTTCATCATCAAAATACGAGATTCAACAATTCTTTCATAACCCACACTAATTATAAATTTTTTTGAGATAGTTAAATAATAAATTTATTTTTTATTCTGCGCTATTCAAACCGCATTAAGAGCAATCTCCCATAATATATGAAAATAACTTTTTGATGAAACTATCATTTGAACATGGGTCTCGTAGTCATATAGTTTTTAGCCCTCTTAAAAATATAATTATATTACTAGATTACTAATTAAAATCATTACAAAACTCATTAAGAGCAATCTCTCATGCACTTTTATAAAATAACTTTATATTTTTTAATATAAGTACCAGTCATCTTTGGAGTATAATTAACATTTATAACAACTTATATTTGCTTTGAATAGTGATGAAAGAACTATTGTATTTTTTATTCTTGACAAATTATAATCATGATCTTTATTAAACTTGATAATTATGAGGATATTAGTTCCACCACGAGCTACTATCATTTATTTCACAAAGACTTTATATTTTACTATCATTTACTTTTATATGTTAGGATCAAGAGCACTAAGAGGGGGGGTGAATTAGTGCAGCGGAAAACCTTCTACGATTAAAAAGACTACGTTCGTTCGATAAAAGTGATTTAAGTAAGAAAGCCGATTCGTAAATCACTTTAACTTTTGATTAAGCGAGATGCAGCAAAGATATAAATACAGTTTGCGGTTATGGTTCAAATCATATAGTAGGCGCAAACTGAAATATGATATTCGTACGGAAAAACTGATTTACGTCTAAATGCTGATTCGTAAATCACTTGATTAAGCGAGATGCAGTTAAAGCAAGGATATAAAGGCAGTTTGTAGTTATGATGGAAATCAAAACGTAAACGCAAACTGAAATATGATGATCGTACGATAAAGCTGATTTACGTCTAAACGCCGATTCGGAAAGTGCAAAGCTTGAAACCCAATCGTATATGCGCAGAAAGTAGCAAGCTTTTGAGGAGGTTTGCAGTAAAGATAAGATGCTCAAAGTAAATGCAAACCGAGATTTAGAGTGGTTCGGTCAATCTTGACCTACTCCACTTTTGGCTTCCTCCACCAACAAGGTCACCGACGTAAACGCAAACTGAAATATGATGATCGTACGATAAAGCTGATTTACGTCTAAACGCCGATTCGGAAAGTGCAAAGCTTGAAACCCAATCGTATATGCGCAGAAAGTAGCAAGCTTTTGAGGAGGTTTGCAGTAAAGATAAGATGCTCAAAGTAAATGCAAACTGAGATTTAGAGTGGTTCGGTCAATCTTGACCTACTCCACTTTTGGCTTCCTCCACCGACGAGGTCACCGACGTCAACTAGAGGCCTTCCTCCAATAGGCGAAGGCCAACCACCCTTTTACAGTTTCACTCCTTTTGAAGGGCTTAGGAGACAACCCTTACATAATTTCCTTTCCTCTCTTAACATATTAGAACTTGGAAGAAAAGAGGAAGAAGAACTTTCAACTCATACAACACTTTTGAGCTCTAAAAATCACAAAGTAAAATCAGAATTTCGGTGGTTTCTGGGTGCCCTTTCAGTGCTGAAAGGGTGGGGTATTTATAGGCCCCAACCCAGTTTGAATTTGGAGCTCAAAACTGTCAATTCCCAGAATTTTGGGATCTGGCGGTTGCACCGCCTGACTGAGGCAGTTGCACCGCCTAGCAGAGCTCGAAGACTGAGCCTCTAGGCGGTGCCACCTCCTGTCAGGGGCGGTTGCACCTCCTGCCAAAGCTCGAAGACCGAGCTCAGGCGGTGCCACCGCCTGACTGAGGCGGTTGCATCGCTCAGCCAGAGCTCGGAGACCGAGCCCAAGCGGTGCCACCTCCTGTCAGGGGCGGTTGCACCGCCCAGTCTCGCTCGGAGACTGAGCCCAGGCGATGCCACCACCTGGCAGAAATCAGGGTCCGAATGGGTTGATCCATTCGGCCCAATTTGGGTTTTTCAGGGGCCCAATTGCCCCAAGATTAAGTTAATGGGATCACCTCCCATTCCCAACTTAATCATTGTGCTAACTACGATATTTCCTAAGACATTTACTGCAACTTGCTCCGGTGTGTCAATCGCTTCTTCCGGTGAGCTTCCGGCGAACTTCCGTCAATTATCCGATGAACCCTCGGTGATGCTCCTACGGACTTCCGACAAACTCTTGGACTTGCGACGATCCACTTGGCGAGTTCCGACGAGCTTCTTTGGCAAGCTCATGGACTTCTCGGATTTGTTCCCGTAGAACCTCCGACGACTGTCCAAACTTCCGTCGAACTCTCGAACTCCCAACGTGATCATTGTCTTGACTCCGCCGTAACTCCTGCTGCATATCTTACTTTCATCGTAGTTAATCCTGCACATTTATCTCAATATATAGATTAGATAACAAATGACAATTGACTTCATCATCAAAATTCGAGATTCAACAATCTCTCCCTTTTTTATGATGATAATCAATTGATAATGGAGTTAACCTTAACTCCCCCTGTCTATATGTCATACTTGAGATAAGTCATTCTTGAATTCAAAACCTTTGAATTCAAGTGACATATTGATAAGTTAAAATCATTTAAACTTATCAATACTCCCATCATGATGTATCTCTCTAAAGATGATGTCAAGGCTTGACATTCATTTTCAAGTTTTACATAACAAGTTTGAATGATGGTAATAGTAGCAATTCATCATATTGTAAGATATCAACATGTAAAACTGCGAAGTAAGATTTTGATATCATTACATGATACAAACAAGGCATAATGCAAATTATAGCAATCATAGCATAGCAATTCATATATCTCTTGGTGATGCAAGCATGGCATTAATACTCATATATTTCTCCCCCTTTGTCATCAACAAAAAGCATGGTAATTGTGATACCAGGAGAACAATATAAGCGAATTTTGAGCATAAGTGTGATGCCTTTACTAGGTTCATGTCATTTTCAATAGTGAGTCAATTATGCAACCATGACATGGAGATATCAATTCTGTTTTTACCCCGCATGTTTTTTCCCCGCATTTTCACAAGGATCAAGATATGTATTAGAAACGAATCCTTGTTAGTAAAAACACTATCATTCATATAATCAGGAATCATTTTATTAAATCCATTTCTTTAAAGAATATTCTTCACATAGGTGTATGAGAGATGTATTTCATATGTCAACAATGATGAGAATTAAACTCGTTATGGCATATGCTTTATTAAGTCCGGAAGAGGATAATGTATCGAGAAACTCTGATTTTTAAGAGAATCCGAAAACAAAATTAAGACTTTCATGCATTCGGACGAGACTATGCTATTGATGATCATGAAGACAAAATATGCTTATCATCATGGTAATTTTTATATTCATACACATAATTTCTAACATGTAATTGTGTAAAATCATCATAGCAATTAAGTGAAATTGATCAATCAATCAATAAAGTTCGAAAAATAATTTCAACAAGTTTATGTATTCGGATATATCAACATTCCTAATTCTCTTCTTATGAAATCAAATTATTCTCCACTTAAAGGTTTTGTAAAAATATCAGCTAGTTGATGTTTAGTGTCAATGAACTCTATGATTACATCATGATTAGTAACATGATCTCGTATAAAGTGATGTCTAATATCAATATATTTTGTTCTTGAGTGTTATATAGGATTCTTTTTTAAACATATTGCACTTGTGTTATCACATTTAATGAGAATATTTTTAAGATGAATTTTATAATCTTCTAAGGTATTTTTCATCCATACAACTTGTGCACAGCATGCACTTGCTGCAATATATTCAGCTTCGGTTGTTGATTGTGCAACCGAATTTTATTTCTTAGATGACCAAGAAATAAGGGCATGTCCTAAAAATTAGCATGTTCCTGATGTGTTTTTTCTATCTAGTCTATAGCCAGCAAAGTCCGCATCAGCATAAGCAATTAACTTAAGATTCTCTGATTTTGGGTACCATAATCCTATATTTGTGATACCATTAAGATATCTAAGTATTCTTTTAACTGCTTTGAGATGAGATATCTTAAGGTTTGATTGAAATATAGCACAAAGTCCTACACTGAACATGATATCTGGTCTAGTTGTAGTGAGGTAAAGTAAACTTCCTATCATGCCCCTATAAGTTTTTTGATCGAAGCTTTCTCTACTTAGTGGAGGTGCTCATAGGAGTGTTAATAGCTTTTGAGCTATTCATATTAAACTTTTTTAGCAAATTCATAGCATATTTAGTTTGACTAATAAAGATGTCATTTCTTAGTTGTTTGATTTGTAAGCCTAAGAAGAATGTTAACTCTCCCATTAAACTCATTTCGAATTCAAGACTCATAGTTTTAGCAAAAGATTCACAAAGAGATTCATTCGTAGAACCAAAGATAATATCATCAACATAAATCTGAACAATGAGAAAATTATTTTCAAAATTCTTGATGAACAATGTAGTATCAACCTTGCCTTTTATGAAATTATTTTGAATAAGAAAGGAACTAAGTCTCTCATACCAAGCCCCCGGAGCTTGTTTTAAACCATAGAGAGCTTTAGTTAATCTAAACACATGATTAGGGAGGCTATTATTTTTAAATCCAGGAGGTTATTCAATATAGACTTCTTCGGAAATAAAGCCATTAAGAAAAGCACTTTTAACATCCATTTGAAACAACTTAAAATTATTACTACTAGCGTAGGCAAGGAGCATCCTTATGGCTTCTAATCGAGCCACAAGAGCGAAGGTTTCTTCGTAATCGATACCTTTTTCTTGGTTGAAACCTTTGGCCACTAATCTAGCCTTGTTTCTAACCACGATACCATATTCATCTTGCTTGTTTCTAAAAACCCATTTAGTACCAATAACTAAATGGTCATTTGGCCTAGGAACAAGCTTCCACACCTCATTTCTCTCAAATTGATTTAATTCATCTTGCATTGCGATAATCCATGAATCATCTTTCATGGCTTCGTCAACACTTTTGGGTTCAATTTGGGAGAGAAAAGCAGCATTGGAACAAAAATTTTTAAGAGAAGAACGTGTTTGAACCCCCTTTGATGTGTCTCCTAAGATTAGCTCCTTAGGATGAGCATCTACATACTTCCAATCCTTGGGTAAGGATGTTTCGGAAGTGGATGCATCCAAGTTGCTAGTTGGAGACGGGGTTTCATTTAAATTCAAGGAATCAAAATTAACATCATCATCAAAATCGTTTTTCCTGATTTCAGAAATCTCATTGAAAACAACATGAATGGATTCTTCAATAATTAAAGTTCTTTTATTGAAGATACGAAAAGCTTTAGAAACCGAAGAATAACCAAGAAAGATTCCTTCATCGGATTTAGCATCAAATTTTCCTAAGTTATCTTTTTCATTCAAGATAAAACACTTACACCCAAAGACTTTAAAATATGAAACATTGGGTTTTTTGTTATTCCATAACTCATAGGGAGTTTTGGTGAGTAAGGGTCTTACTAGAACTCTATTCAAAATATAGCATGTAGTGTTTACGGCTTCGGCCCAAAAATATTTTGGTAGGCTATGTTCATTCAACATGGTTCTTGCCATTTCTTGTAAATTTTGATTTTTTCTTTCTACTACTCCATTTTGTTGAGGATTTCTAGGAGTAGAGAAATTATGGTTGTATCCATTGAGTTCACAAAATTCTTGGAAATCATGGTTTTAAAATTCACCATCGTGATCACTTCTAATTGACGAAATCATAGAACCCTTCTCATTTTGAACAAGTTTACAAAACTTGGTAAAATATCTAAAGCATTCATTTTTCTGTTTTAAGAAGTAAGTCCATGTGTATCTACTATAGTCATCCACAATGACGAAGGCGTATTTGCTACCTCCTAGGCTTGATGTAGAGATTGGTCCGAACAAGTCCATATGGATCAATTGTAAGGGCCTAGAGGTGCTTATTTAATTCTTAGATTTGAGACTACCCTTAATTTGTTTACCTAATTGGCAAGCATCACATACATTATCTTTGATGAACTTGATATGAGGAATTCCTCTTACAAGTTCTTTAGATTATATTTGAGTGATTAGTTTCATGCTAGCATGACCTAATCTTCTATGTCATAGCCAAGCATCCTCATTCAAAACCGAAAAACATATTTCATTACACGAATCATTGATGTCAATAGTGTATACGTTATTTTGTTTTAATGCAATCATAGACGTGTTTTTGTGTGATTTTTCAATGATGCAAGCATTAGATTCGAATCTGACAATATATCCTTTATCACATAATTGACTAATGCTCAAGAGGTTATGTTTTAAACCATCAACTAACAAAACATCTTCGATAAAGAAGTTGGATTTGTTACCTATGGTTCCTTTGCCAATGATTTTACCCTTGTTGTTGTCTCCGAAGGTGACATAGCCTTCGTCTATGCTAGTGAGCTTAGAGAATTGAGATGGATCTCCGGTCATATGCCTTAAGCATCCACTATCAAGGTACCATCTCTTGCTCCTAGCTTGCGATGGTATAGGTTTCTATAAGAAAGGATGATCTTTAGGTACCCATTTGCTTTTGGGTGCCTCAAAAATAGATCTACATTTTTTATCATGTTGCATAGAATTTATCATGGTTCCTTTAGGAATCCAAATTAATCTATTCGGACTAATTTTCTTGAATGGACAATAATGTGTTTTGTGTCCAAGTTTGCAACAAAAGTTGTATTTGCTTTGGTGTCGAACATGTAAGATGGAGCCTTTTATGAAGGTGGTTGGATTTTGGTGAGGACTTCTCACAAATCCGATTCCACTTCTTTTGGGAACGTGACCCTTGTTTGCAAGGATCATGTTCAAGGACTTGCTACCAACCTCGAATTTCTTTAAGGTGTCCTTAAGTAGCAAGTTTTCCTTTTGGAGAGTTTCTAGATCATGGCATTTTATGCATGAACCTAAACTATCATGATATTCAGTTTTTAACTTATCGAAATTACAAGTAAGACTATCATGCTCCTTTTTTAGCAATTTGTATTTTCTACTAATAATCTTGCATTCATCAAATAAGTCATGGAAGGCATTTAATAATTTATCAAATGATAAATCTGCATCTATTAAATTTGTTACCTCCTCTCCGATGGCCATTAAGGCGTAATGAGCAACTTGCTCGGTGTTGGACTCCTCTTCTTCGGATGCGCTCGAGTCATCCCACGTTGCTTTAAGCGCCTTCTTCTTTGATATTCTCTTTTTGACTTGAGGACAATCACTTTTGTAGTGTCCCGACTTTTTGCATTCGTAGCAAATAACTTGGTCCTTCTTGGGTTCAAGTTTATTTTTTATGTCATTCTTAAACTTGTTTCTTTTAATGAATTTTTTAAATTTTCTTGTTAGAAGTACCAAGTCATCGTCATAGTCCTCATCACTTGAGTTTTCTCTCAAGTGGTCTTTTGAAGTTCTAAGTGTCATATCCTTCCTGTTCTTTGGAAAGATGTCTTCTTGCTCTTCATGAGCTTTGCAAGTCATCTCGTAGGTCATTAATGACCCGATTAGTTCTTCAAGAGGGAAGTTGTTTAGATCTTTCGCCTCTTAAATAGTAGTGACTTTAGGATCCCAACTTTTAGGAAGGGATCTTAGAATCTTATTTACGAGCTCAAAATCCGAAAAACTTTTTCCGAGTCCTTTTAGACTGTTGACGATATCCGTGAAACGGGTAAACATGTCGCCAATAGTCTCACTCGGTTTCATCCGGAAAAGTTCGAAAGAATGTAACAAAAGATTGATTTTTGACTCTTTCACTCTACTTGTGCCTTCGTGAGTTACTTCGAGTGTGTGCTAAATATCAAATGCGGTTTCACAAACCGAAACACGGTTGAACTCGTTTTTATCAAGTGCACAAAATAAGACATTCATAGCCTTTGTATTAAGAGCGAAAGCTTTCTTCTCCAATTCATTCCAATCGATCATTGGAAGAGAAGACTTCGAAAATCTATTTTCGACAAGATTCCAAAGTTCAAAATCCATAGAAATAAGAAAGATTCTCATTTGGGTCTTCCAATAGGTGTAGTACATCCCATTAAACATGGGTGGACATGTAATAGAATGGCCCTCTTGGTTTCCGGCGTATGCCATCTCTCTTGGGTTTTAATCCGTTTGAGAGTTAACCCCGCTCTGATACCAATTATTAGGATCAAGAGCACTAAGAGGGGGGGGGGGGTGAATTAGTGTAGCGGAAAACCTTCTACGATTAAAAAAACTACGTTCGTTCGATAAAAGTGATTTCAGTAAGAAAGCCGATTCGTAAATCACTTTAATATTTGATTAAGCAAGATGCAGCAAAGATATAAATGCAGTTTGCAGTTATGGTTCAAATCAGATAGTAGGCGCAAACTGAAATATGATATTCGTACAAAAAAACTGATTTACGTCTAAATGCTGATTCGTAAATCACTTGATTAAGCGAGATGCAGTTAAAGCAAGGATATAAAGGTAGTTTGCAGTTATGATAGAAATCAAAACGTAAACGTAAATTGAAATATGATGATCGTACGATAAAGCTGATTTACGTCTAAACGCCGATTCGGAAAGTGCAAAGCTTGAAACCCAATCATATATGCGCAGAAAGCAATAAGCTTTTGAGGAGGTTTGCAGTAAAGATAAGATGCTCAAAGTAAATGCAAACCGAGATTTAGAGTGGTTTGGTCAATCTTGACCTACTCCACTTTTGGCTTCCTCCACCGACGAGGTCACCGACGTCAACTAGAGGCCTTCCTTCAATAGGCGAAGGGCAACTACCCTTTTACAGTTTCACTCCTTTTGATGGGCTTAGGAGGCAATCCTTACAGAATTTCCGTTCCTCTCATAATAGATTAAAACTTGGAAGAAAAGAGGAAGAAGAACTTTCAACTCATACAACACTTTTGAGCTCTAAAAATCATAAAGTAAAATCAGAATTTCGGTGGTTTCTGGGTGCCCTTTTAGTGCTGAAAGGGTGAGGTATTTATAGGCCCCAACCCAGTTTGAATTTGGAGCTCAAAACTGTCAATTCCCGGAATTTCGAGATCTGGCGGTTGCACCGCCTGGCAGAGCTCGAAGACTAAGCCTCTGGGCGGTGCCACCTCCTGTCAGGGGCGGTTGCACCTCCTGCCAGAGCTCGAAGACCGAGCTCAGGCGGTGCCACCGCCTGACTGAGGCGGTTGCACCGCTCAGCCAGAGCTCGGAGACCGAGCCCAAGCGGTGCCACCTCCTGTCAGGGGCGGTTGCACCGCCCAGTCTCGCTCGGAGACTGAGCCCAGGCGGTGCCACCGCCTGGCTTGGGCGGTTCAACCGCCTGACAGAAATCAGGGTCCGAATGGGTTGATCCATTCGGCCCAATTTGGGTTTTTCAGGGGCCCAATTGCCCCAAGATTAAGTGAATGGGATCACCTCCCATTTCCAACTTAATCATTATGCTAACTACGATATTTCCTAAGACATTTACTGCAACTTGCTCCGGTGCGTCAATCGCTTCTTCCGACGAGCTTCCGGCGAACTTCCGTCGATCATCCGATGAACCCTCGGTGATGCTCCTGTGGACTTCCGGCAAACTCTTGGACTTGCGACGATCCACTTGGCGAGTTCCAACGAGCTTCTTTGGTAAGCTCATGGACTTCTCGGATTTGTTCCCGTAGAACCTCCGACGACTGTCCGAACTTCTGTCAAACTCTCGAACTCCCAACGTGATCATTGTCTTGACTCCGCCGCAACTCTTGCTGCATATCTTACTTTCATCGTAGTTAATCCTGCACACTTATCTCAACATATAGATTAGATAACAAATGACAATTGACTTCATCATTAAAATCTGAGATTCAACATTATCTTATGAGGCTATTACTTTTATTTGATAATGGGATCCACATGGACATATATAAATGTTTTTTCTTTTATTTTATTTTAAATTTTTAGAATTTTTAGTTCTTACGTAGTGTGTCATTTTCTAATTTTCTCTAATATTTTAATTTTTTAATAAAAATATCATTCACTCATGTAATTTTTTTTTATATTTGAGCTTCAAATTAGGTCCCAAACACCTAGTAAAAATTTGACATTCATAAAATATTTTCTTATAACATATACATAATTTTTTGAGCAAAATTCAAAAAAATTCATTGCACAACAGGACTTGTCAAAATATTCTAAAATTTTGAATATATCTTTAAACTTAATCTAGATGGACATATACTGGTATTTTTCTATTTTTTTAGAATTTTTAACTCATTCTACTTGTATCATTTGTTAATTTTTTTTAATTTTTTTATATTTTCACAATAATATCTTGCACTCATGCAATAATTTTTTATGTTTAAACTTCTAATAAGGTTGTAATCAATTGGTAAATATTTGACCCTTAGAAAATATTTTCTTATATGTGATGCATTATTTTTGGCCAAAATCCAAAAATGGTACATTGCATAGCAGGACTTGTCAAAATATCCTGAAATTTTGAAGATATATCGAATTTGATCTAGATGGATATATAAGTATTTTTCTATTTTAAAAAAAATGTTTCATATTTTTTAGAATTATTTAGCTCATGCACATTGTGTCATTTTTTATTTTCTAAAAAAATAATTTTTTTATAAAAATATCATGCACTAGTGTAATTTTTTTGATATTTGGCCTTCTTATTAAGTCTCACATACCTGGCAAAAATTTGACTATAAAAAAGTTTTACTAATATATATGATGCATTATTTTTGGCTAAAGCTAAAAAATAATGCATTGCATTGCTGGACTTATCAAAATACCTTAAAATTTTTTGGCTACTTTTAATGCTATATATATATATATATATATATATATATATATATATATATATATATATATATCAGTGTTTTTTCTATTTTAGGGGATTTTATTATTTTTAGAATTATTGAGTTCCTACATAGTGTGCCAATTTATAATTTTTGATTTTTTTCAAAATTTTTCAAAAATATCATGTGCTCCTGCAATATTTTTTGACATTTGACCTTCTAATTATGTCTTAAACAGCTATTAAATATTTAACTATCAAAAAAGTTTTACTAGTATGTGATATATTATTTTTGGCTAAGATTCCAAAATAATGCTTTGCATAGCAGAACTGATCAAAATGCCTTGAAAATTTTTTGTTACCATTAAATTGAATCTAGATGGACATATGCCAATATTTTTCTATTTTTAGAGAACTTTTAATATTTTTTGTAATTATTTAGATCTTGCATAGTATTTTCTAATTTTTAAATATATATTTTAAATTTTCACAAAAATATCATGCATTCATGTTTTTTTTTTTTTTTGACATTTGACCTTCTAATTAGGTATCGAACATCTGGTAAAAAATTGGTCATAAAAAAAATTTATTAATATGCAATGCACTATTTTTGACCAAAATCCAAAAATAATGTATCACATACTATGACATCTCAAAATGCCTTAAAAGTTTTAGGATGCCTTTCAACTAAATCTAGATGAACATATATCAGTAATTTTTTATTTTAAAAATTATTTAGGTCCTACACAAAATGTTATTTTTTAATTTTAAAAAATATATTTTAAAATTTCCTCAAAAATATTAATTACTCATGCAATGATCGTTGATATTTGACATTCCAGTCAGGGTCTCGAACACTTGATAAAAAAAATTGGCCATCAGAATTTTTTTACAAATATGCGATGCACTATTTTGGCAAAATACAGTGAATAGTAATAAAGATATATGCAATGTTTTTTTTTTAAAGCTCATTATTTTTGCCTTACATGAAAGTACGATATGAAGACCTTGATACATGCAATGTTTCAAGCTCATACATTTAAAAATAAATATCAAACAACGAAAGATGCTTTAAATACCATACTATTCATAAAAACCCTATATATATATATATATATATATATATATATATATATATATATCTATATATATATAATCTTATCTAAATAGCCATTAAATGATCGAACAGTAACAAAAATAATTTTAATACCATAATATTCATGAATATATATATATATATATATATATATATATATATATTTTCTTTTATCTAAATAACTAGTAAATGATTGAGAAGTAATAAAGACAATAATATACTTACATAATATTTTTTGCGTTCTTGATTCAAGAAGAAAGGAAAAAAAAATACAAAGGAAAAAAAAGGAAAAGACAAAGAACACCAACATTTCACGTATGGAAGAAAAGAAAAAAAGTAACAAA
Source organism: Musa acuminata AAA Group (assembly GCF_036884655.1). Lineage (NCBI taxonomy): Eukaryota > Viridiplantae > Streptophyta > Magnoliopsida > Zingiberales > Musaceae > Musa > Musa acuminata. The sequence goes on from NC_088359.1 coordinate 12,062,906, forward strand.
TGAAAACTCTTTTGCCTCTTCATCGATATCACCACCAGTACTAAGACGATAGCCACTTCATGGGCTTTCTTAGAAAAAAAAAATATTTTAACTCAAACCGATCAGCAAAATCTTATTGAATAGATAGTCCAAACCCACTATTTTGAGCATACTTGTCTTAGATAAAATAGCTCGTCAAGAGATGTCGTTTGGGTATTTTTCAAAATACGAGTGTTGTACAGAGAGAAAAAAAAAAACCAAATTTATTATTTTTTTTCAAGAATTCATTTATTTATTTTACTTAAATTATGTTTCTTTTTATTGGATATCTTTTTCCTAGATCTGGGGGAAAAAACCAATGTCTGATACACTCAAATGTAGATTCATTTATACAATGGTATACTAACCACTACAATGTCTCAAAAGGTTTCAAAAAATATTTATTCTCCCAGCAGTTAGTTTGGTAATATGTATTTTATTTTCTTTTCCTTCAATTATTTTATACGTTAGTTATCCTTTCATCTTGGCACGTTAAAAAATATATTATATTAAATAAATAAAGGGAAAAGGGAAAGTGTGAGTACACCAAGAAATACTTTATTTCTTGTTTTCCTTTTGCCACTGCATCATCTACTCAATTGGTATGATTGGCTTTTGGTATTATGTATTTTAAGTATGATATACTACTCATATATTTGTTCCCACTGCTCCATCTCCGCACTCCGCACTCCGCACTCCGCAGCCGCGCCAACTGTTGCGAACGGTGGGTTGGGTTGGGCTTCGATCGGCATGCAGTATATAATAATGCTTGGATTCCATTGAGGACTCGCAGTGTTTCCGCGTTGTTTGTTTGTTGATGATCGCTTCCCCTCTTCTTCCTCCTTCCTCCCTTTGCCACCCGCGTCCAGATCTGCGCCTGCGCCCTTCCGATTGCGACGCTCCTTCCTGCTCCGCCATGGATCGGAGGTAGCGAGGCGGCGGGGATGGCGGGCGGAGACGGCGAGCGCCGCCGCCGCCATAGCAGCGGCGCGATGGTGCCCCTCGCGCTGCTGATCGGCGAGGAGGCGAGGATGGAGAAGATGGAGCGGCCGCGCATCCGCTACGGCTGCGCCGCCCAGTCCAAGAAGGGCGAGGACTACTTCCTCATCAGGACCGACTGCTGCCGCGTTCTTGGCGACCCTTCCTCTTCCTTCTCCGTGTTCGCGGTATGTTTTCGCCTCCGATCCCCCATCTCTGTCTTCTTCCGTACCGGAGCTGAGTTTACCCGGTGTTGTTTCTCTTTTGACTGGTTGACTTGGAGAAGGAAGCCTTCTCTTATGTCAATCTGACGCTATTGATACGATCGACTTGTGGATACTGTAGTTTCTATCCAACTGGGGTCTGCACTAGATCAGGAAGACTAAGAATCTCGTGAATGTGGTCTTTGATCGAACTACTAATTGTTGTTGTAAGGCTCAGGGAAATTGACTACATAAAAAAGGCATAGACCGTCATGAGCAGGTTTACTTTAGACCAGTGTAAGTTTCGGATCAGGATGATATAGTTGTGGAACGGTTCCAAGCAGCCTGAAAGGCAAGATGATACGAGGAAGAGAGTCAAGGGCAAAATAATTCTCAACACGAAGCCAAGTTTTGGGAGGACCATAGATTTTCTTTCTGACCCATTTACTTACGAAGTGCTTTGATGTCAAGGTCATTTATGTGTAGCCAAAATATATGAACAACACGCTGTAAGGTTGGGCAATTGGCATTATTCATATGATCGAGTTCTGTAGTTTCTTTCAAATTGGAGACTGTACCAGATTGGGTAGAGTACAAAATCTTGCGAACGTGGTATTTGATCAAACTGCTAATTGTTGTTTGAAGGATCAAGGCAGTTGACTACATCAGCAAGGCATAGACTGCAATGATCAGTTTTTCTTTGGACCAGGGTAAGTTTAGGATCAAGATGATATACTTGTGGTCCTTGTGAAATGGGATGTTGAACTGTTCTCAGTAGCATGAATCGCAAGATGATAGGAGGAACAGAGTAAAGGGGAACAAAAATCCCAACACAACCAGAAGTTTTGGGACAAACAGAGATTTTTTTTCTGTCCTCTTTACTTCGAAAGTAGATAGATGTTCCTCAAGGTCAATTAAATGTAGCCAAAATATATGAACATCTACAACAAGCTCTAAGGTTGGTCAATATGGTGGGCTTTGAGCTGTAAATCGCCTCCCAAACCAGCCTAATTGATAATTTCGATTTTTTTTCAAATCTGAGTACATGTCATTTCCTTTAATCATTTCACAATTAATGGAATTTGAATCCACCTCAAGAAGTGTATGCAAAATCTTGTGAATAAGTTTTTAGATTGAACTACCAATTATAGATTTAAAAAATTCAAAAAGTGTTAATTGTTTAGATTCATTTGATTTTATAAACAAAGTTCTTTTGGTCAATGGTAAGTCAAATGCTCAAAATTTGACTAGAGCTCTGAAATTATTTTAGCAACTCGAGTGATGAGTAGGCAAAGATAAGAGGAAGAAATGGTAAAGGATAATAACCAGGCAGTAAACACTAGAGAGAACTTTTGAAAGGAAGAGATATCACTGTTAAACTTGTTCTCTATAACCAATATAATGTATCTTTATAGGTCTCATTCCAGTAGAAATTAGCAATTAATATGTAAACAACTATAATCTTGGTCTATCATAGGTTCAGACACCTAGCTGACAGTTATATTATGTCTCTTCCAAATCAGGCTCATTATGGTGTCCTTCAACTGTTCCTATCATCAAACTTTTGTGACATTCTCATGTCAAGAAGCTTGTCTTAGGTTTTGGATTTATACAACATATCTTGAAATTATAATTTAAGAACTCACCTTTTAGGTCAGCTTGATTGTTCCCAGTGGGGACCCAGTATTAATGACATGATCCATTTCTTAGATATCCATATACAGTCACGAAAGTCTTCATTTTAGTGGAATCAAAATGTTTAAGTACCATCCAATCATCTTATCTATCTGTGCATTAGTTGTGCAATTGCTTTGTGTGTTACAAGTTGTTGCTAAATCTTCATTACAATATTTTCAAAAATAGCTTATAGAGTGGACATTATGGACACTTGTATAGTTGTATTGTTTTGGCACTACATAAAGATGTAAACCTCTTTGAAAGAGATGTTTGCAAGGTTTGAGATTTTGAGCATCTTTCTATGGAATGAAGCAGGTCATCTTGCTGAAGCTTTCTGCTACAAATAGAATTGAAAAAACCCTTCTAGAGTTCAAGTTAAACCAAGTCAATGTATATTTTAATGGACAAATACAACGCCAAAGGAGGCATAGAAGTCATTGTTTGTAAATTTTCTTTGGTTATCTAACATATTTGCAAATTTTGGTGTACCACTGTCAGATTTAACATGGTAAACTCTCTTTATCAATTAGAGTATGAGCGCTCATTGCTTGTTCCTTTTGGCAGTAAGGAGTATAATAATGCCTAATCAGGTACCAAAGGAAAATGAAACTGAGAGAAATATCCAGCATAGTTCTCAAATGGTCAAGTCAGCTTAAGGTTTGATACAGTGTGAAGTTCAGGCTCTACCTTAATCGTCTAGGTATTTGTCAGGCAACAAATTCAATGCAAACTTGTTTCTTAGTTAGAAAATACTTGTGAGTACTTTATAACTTTTTTAGAAATTCAGCATTCAGACACACCTTAGATATTACAGTAGAATCATGGACATTAGAAATTCATTTGGAGATGTTCTTATTATTTTTATTATCTTAAGTCAAGTGATGTACAAACAACTAGAGTTCTGTATGTGCGTTGCATGTGGACAAAGAATTTCAAGACTAGAGGGAAGAGTTCACATTCATGTTACTGTCTATTTCTTCTTCCAAGTGGTTATGCCTTGACCCCGTAGGTGCCATCTCACTACCAGAAATTGTGCTTCTTGCTTTGAAATTTAAAGTCCCATGGGTCAAAGCAGTAATGGTTTCCCAGTGGGTTATGCCTTGATCCTATATTTGCCATTTCAGTATCAAAGATTGTGCTCCTTGCATCTGTCCTTGTTTGAAAGCATAGTGAAGGAAAATAGTTTATGTTATTCTTAGGAAAAAAATTCTTTCTAATTGGAACATTGTTGACGGCAATCTCATGCTGCGACCAGTATGATTGTGATGTTTACCCTTGAAATTTGTGGACCTGAGCTATTCTCAACTTGGTGGTATATCAATGAGCATTTCTCTATGTTGGGTTTATGGACACAAGCAAATTAATATAGGTGAACTGGTTAAAGTTTGACAGCAATTGATATTTAAGGGGCCTTCTTGATGCATAAGATCTTCCAAACAATTTGTGTAATCTAGGATAGAAATTTTTTTGAAGAAAGTCAACTCTGAAAAATAGGGATTTTTTTAGGGTTTTTTATATTTAACTTGATTTCTATAGCCAGTACATGTGCATTTTATTGGCCTCATGGACGTTATGGAATTAACAGAAAAATGATTAAATAAAGTTTGGCTAATACAGCACTGTTATACTAAGAACTTCTTCGTTGAGTAACTTGTCTTCCAATTAGTGTTTAAAATTTTCATTTTTTTTCATATTTGATCATTTGACCTCATTTAATTCCTTCATCAAATATCTTGCTGAAAGAGGGATCATATCTTAGAGTAAAGCATGGTTTAAGTTTAAAGTGATTCCCCTCTTTGGCCAAGTATATGCTTTTCAAATTTCTTTGATAACTCAATAATATTATACTTTTGGGTTTGACTTCCTTCTTAAGTCGCACTCATCTAAATGGACTCCTTTGTAGTAGGCCTAGTTTGAGTGTAATCTTTTTACCGCAAAAATAAAGGTCTAATGAGCTAATATCTTCTTTGCTGATTTGTTGTCAAAGTAACTTCTGTTCACATGTCAAATCTTTGCTCCAAGTCAATTAAAAATATTTTATCGCTTACGTGTTAAAATGCCATAAACACAGTCTCCGGGTAGTCTTGGCTCATAAGGAGTTGTGATATGTTGATTACTTGCATTATGAATTTTAATGAACTGATTTATTTTTAAAAAATTCTTCAGGTCCTTGATGGGCATAATGGTAATGCAGCAGCAATATATACAAGAGACAACTTGTTGAATCATGTCATGGGTGCAATTCCCCATGGGCTTGGGCGGGAAGAGTGGCTTCAAGCTCTGCCGCGTGCTTTGGTTGCTGGATTTGTCAAGACTGATAAAGAATTCCAGAGAAAAGGCATGCTTTTGCTTCCTTTCTTTTTGAGATGTGCTCATGGATGTTTTTCCCACATTTAGTTAGTCGATTTATAAAAAAAACATATGTTCCATGAACTTTTTTCAGGACAAACATCTGGAACCACTGTTACATTTGTGATAATTGATGGATGGACAATCACTGTTGCGTCAGTTGGTGATTCTCGATGCATTTTGGATGCACAGGGAGGGGTGATTTCTGCATTGACTGTTGATCATAGGCTAGAAGAAAATGTTGAAGAGTGGGTATCGGTGCTGTATCTTGCACCATTATGTTCCTTTAATTCTATCCTCTTAAATATGATTAATATGTCATGGTAGGAGGGAACGTGTTACTGCTAGTGGAGGTGAAGTGGGAAGGCTCAGCATTGTAGGTGGTGCTGAGGTGGGATATTTATTTATTTATATTATAAAAAAATTAAATACCTATAATTCATATTTGCTATGGTGCTCGATGATCGCATTATTCACCTTCATATATTTTGTGCCTCATTTTCAGATAGGTCCCCTTCGCTGTTGGCCAGGAGGATTATGCCTATCCAGATCAATAGGAGACATGGATGTTGGGGAATTTATTGTTCCAGTACCTTATGTGAAGCAAATCAAGGTATTTCCGTTCTTTCTACTAGATAACATGGATCATAAGGATTTTCGTAATAAGTTCTCAACAATATCTTGCCACCACTCTTTCTGACTAACATGAATTTAAATATTTAGCTACCTTCCTTTGTTTGCTTGTCCTAAAGATCTCCATTTTTGTGCTAGCTTTTAAAAGCTGGGGGAAGACTTATAATTGCTTCAGATGGTATTTGGGATGCCCTGACCTCTGATATGGCTGCAAACTCTTGCCGAGGATTGCCTGCAGAGCTTGCTGCCAGACAAGTTGTTAAGGTGATTAACATTACCCTGTCATTTTTGAGCTCAGAGATTTGTTGCACCATCATGAATCGTTTCTTTAGCATTTTCACAGTCTTGTATAAGAATTCATTTCTCCATTATTAAGAGTAACCGATTGATTTTTTTTGTCACTACATCGTGGCTGATAACCTATCAGGAAGCACTTAGGACAAGGGGGTTGAAGGATGACACTACTTGCATTGTTGTTGATATAACTCAAACTGATCAATCATCAGAACCTCCTCCATCCACTCCAAAAAAGGTGAACAGACTCAAGTCTTTCATCTTCAGGAGAAAGCCAAAGGATTCTGTTAATAAGCTAGCAAAGAAGCTTTCTGCAGTTGGTGTAGTTGAGGAACTATTTGAAGAGGGTTCAGCAATGCTTGCAGAAAGGTCCGTGTTCCAGAAACCATAGTGCATGATCCGATCTTGTTTTGTTTTATCATAAATTTCATTTCACATGTCACTTGATTCTTGCTCCTTGCTCCTTTTTTAATTCTAGTGGCAGACTTCACTTCATGGAGTTAAAATTGACGTAGATCTTAAACTCTATCTATCTGGAGAGGAGGCTATATATATATATATATATATATATATATATATATATATATATATATATATATATATATATATATATATATATTTCGTGCAGGCATATTTTCATCATCAATTAGTAGATTTGACTTATTGGTTTTTCCATGACTGTTGCATGTATCATTGGAGGATGAAAATTGCAAATAACATCTTGTGGTTTTGAGGTTGATTTTCTTTTAGAAAATCATCTGATTGATGCATACAAGTCTTGTTTCAGACATTCAAATTTCCTGTTTTCCAGGCTAGGGAATGACTCATCGGCGGAAAAAACATCAAATGTGTTCACATGCGCTATATGCCAGGCGATCCTTGTTCCAAGCAAAGGAGTATCCGTTCATGCCGGCTCCATCTTCTCCACCAACTCGAAGCCTTGGGAAGGTCCCTTCCTCTGTGATGATTGCCGCAACAAAAAGGACGCAATGGAAGGAAAACGCCCAAGTGGAGTCAAAGTGCTGTAGCTCTCTCCTCCCTCTTCCCCTACCGGACTCTCATCCCATTGCTTTCTGAGGTATCCTGAAATTGTTTGCTGCCATTTTTTATGGGCTGCATGGTTATTTCATTCCGGGGGATCAACGAGGCATGGAAGTAAATGATCTGATTGTTTTGTTACATGAAGTTTGGGTCTTTCAATTCTTTTGTCCTCATTATTTCTTTGTTGGCCACGAACAGAGCGAGTGAACACTAGTTGAAATCTCATCACTTGTATTGGTATTAATACTGCTTGTAGTTCTATTAACAAGATCATTAATGTTGTTCCACTTTAAATGACATTCTTTTTTTCTATTGTGTTTATTATTAATATCTTAGACTTCCATTAAATTCCTTGATATTTGTCAATAGTCACACGATTCAAGCGGGAAAAACCAACGTCAAGATATTTTATCTTAATCATTTTTTTTTTTCGCATCGTATGACGCTGCGGTTAAAGGCCTCCTCTGATAATGTCGAAAGCAGGTGTCACACGTGTCTTCAACAGCTCTATTCGAAACCTGATTTTGGATCTTTGATGCTTAAATTAATAACGTATGGTATAAATTTATTTTCATAATATTTTTGATGCCAGAAGGAGGGTTTGAATCTTCTAGTTAACAACTACATGTAACCAACTGAGTTATTCTAGTTGATAAAGTATTTTTTATCATTTGGTCACCCTAACGTGGATAAGAGTTGTTTGTCAGTTACATCCCTATTTATATAGTTCTGACTTTAGCTAAACTAAACATACTTAATAAATACGCAGAAAATAAAAGGAAAGCATAGAAAAAAAAAAAGGATCCTAATAATCCCGCCTCCTTCAATTCAGCCTTGTCCTTTCTGGAAACTTCTCCTTTAACATGCTGTAGGACTCCTAAGTGGCATCTTCCTTTGACAAGTTGGCCCATTGCACCAGCACTTCAGTTACAGGATGTCTGCGGTACATTACAACTCGTCGATCAAGTATGACTTGTGGTTGAGCTTGAACTTCCCTAGTAGTAGAAGTGTCTGGCAAATGGCACTACACTATTGCATCTTCACCCAATTTCCTTTTAAGGCATGCAACATGAAAGACTGGATGTATTTTAGAGCTAGCAGGCAAATCCAAGCGATGGGCAATTGGTCCAATGTGTTCTAATACCTTATAAGGCTCAAAAAACTAAGGAGATAGCTTTATGGAAGATCGGACCTTTATGGAAGTTTGCTTGTAGGGTTGAAGATGAAGGAAAACCCAATCACCCATAGTAAATTCTCGTTCACTTCGGTGTTTATCAGCTTGTTGTTTCATTCTTTCTTGTGCGGCTATGAGGTTATCCTTTAAAAGCTAAATAATCTTGTTTCTATCCATCAATTCCTTATCGACTTGATCAACTTTAGAAGAACCTGATATATATTTTGTAATTGTAGGTGGGGGTTGACCATAAACTGCTTCAAATTGAGTCATTTTAATAGAAGAATGGTAAGAGGTATTATACTACCACTCTGCCCAGGGAAGCCATTTAATCCATTTCTTCGGCTTGTCGCTAGTAAAGCATCAGAGGTAATTTTCTAGGCACCTGTTCACCACTTTAGTTTGCCCATCTGTTTGTGGATGATAAGCAGTGCTCATATTCAGTTGAGTACCTTGTAAACGAAAAAGTTCTGTCCAGAAGGAGCTAGTAAAAATCTTCTCTATCACTAACAATGGAACGGGGACTCCCATGTAATTTAGCTATGTTTTCCATAAAAATACAAGCAACACTTGCAGTAGTATAAGGATGTCGTAAAGCACAGAAATGAGCATACTTTGTAAGCCTATCCACGACTATAAGTATAGTACTCTTTTCTTGAGACGGTGGGAGACCGTCAATGAAATCCATAGATATGTCGGTCCAAGTAGCATCAGGAATAGGGAGGGGCTGTAGTAAGCCTGGGGTGGCTACTGTCTCACTTTTGTGACATTGGCAAAAATCACATTCAGTAACAAATTTCTTGATAAAATTTTTCATACCTTTCCGGTAAAAAAGTTGTTAAACTCACTTATAAGTGCGGAAAAATCCCGAGTGACCAGCAATTGGTGATGAATAGAACTCGTTCATAATTATTGCTTGGCAAGAAGAATGTGGGGCAACCACTATTCGGCCTTTATAGCGCAAGTCCATCGAATCCCAACTATAATTTGAGATAGAACCTGGGGCTTCTTCTAATTTTTTAATGATGTTTTGGATCTCAGGTTTATCTGACCATTCTCTTCTGATAACTTCCAAAGTCTCACAAATAGGAATAGAAATAGCTACAAGTTCAGCTTGTTTTGGAAGGCATGAGAGGGCATTTGCTACTAAATTCTCACTCCCCTTTTTATAAATGATCTCATAATCGAATTCCAATAGCTTTGTGACCCATTTTTGCTTGTCTGAAGAAGAAATAATTTGTTCTAAAAAATATTTGAGGCTTTTGTGATCAGTGCGTATTTGAAACTATCGACCAATTAGGTAGGGTCTCTATTTTGTGACTGCATGTATTATGGCTAGCATCTCCTTATCATAAATAGATAAACTCAAATGGGAAGGGGAAAGAGCCTTACTAGCATAAGCGATAGGCCGACCTTCCTGCATTAATACAGCCCCTATTCCAGCTCCAGAAGCATCAAATTCAATCACAAACATCTTATTAAAATCGGGTAGAGCAAGCACGGGTGTAGTAGTCATTGCAGTTTTCAAGAAATGAAATACCTCAGTTGCCTCTTCTGACCATCTGAATGCATTTTTCTTTAGAAGTGACATCAAGGGGGCACTAATTTTGCCATAATTTTTCACAAACTTTCGATAATAGCCTGTTAGTCCCAAGAACCCCCTTAAAGCTTTGATTGACTTTGGAATTGGCTAGTCTGTCATCACTTGGATTTTTGAAGGATCAACTGCAACACCCTTTTGAGATATGATATGGCCGAGGTACTCAACCTCAGGTTGCCCAAAACTGCACTTGGATTTCTTGACAAAAAGATCACGCTCATGAAGAATATTAAAGACAATTCGTAAATGTAATAAATGACTTTCTAGGGAATGACTGTATATTAAAATGTCATCAAAGAAAACTAAAATAAACTTACAGAGATAAGCTCAAAATATATCATTCATTAAACTCTAGAAGGTAGAGGGCACATTGGTTAACCCAAAAGGCATTACTAGAAACTCATATTGGCCGTTATATATCCTGAAGGTAGTTTTCTGAATATCACTTTCATGTACTCTGATTTGATGATAGCTCGATCGTAGGTCCAATTTAGTGAAGACCTGAGCTCCTCCCAATTCATCCAACAGTTCATCTACTACTAGAATAAGATATTTATCTTTAACTGTAATATTGTTAAGTGCTCGATAGTCGACACACATCCGCCATGAGCCATCCTTCTTTCTGACTAGTAAGACTGGGGAGGAATATGGGCTAACATTAACTCGTATAACTCCTATTTTGAGCATCTCTGTGACAATCCTCTCTATCTCTGCCTTTTGAAAATGTGGATATCTATAGGGTCGGATATTGGTTGGTACCTTCTCGGGTAATAGTGGGATCCGATGATCATGACATCTAAGAGGTGGAAGTCCGTGTGGCTCTGCAAATATATCTGCAAACTTTGTTAGCAATGATTCAATATTTTTAGCCGGAATGTTCACTGTCATTTTCTTTTCAATGTTATGCAATTGCACAAAAAATCCAGTGTGTGTCTTCCGAAGGACCCGCTCCATCCGATGGCTAGTGATAGTTGTAACCTTACCTCCACGTCTTCCTTTGAGAGTCACCTGCCTTCCATTAATAAAGAACTTCATAATTAGTTTAGAAAAATTCCAGGAGACATCACCTAGGGTTGATAGCCATTCAATTCCAAGCACTACTTCATAGTCTTCAAGGATAATAAAAAGAAATCCACAAATAATTCTTGACCTTGCAAAATCAGTTTTATCTTTGAGCACTTGCTGTCACAGGTTAAAATCCGTCCATCAATAACATTGACTTCAAATTTGTCACAACATTCGATGTGGTAAGCTAATCGGGCTGCAACCTTCCTATCCATAAAATTATTAGTGCTACCCGTATAAATCAAAATAGTGACAGACTAATGTTTCAGAGTTTCCCCAATTTTCATAGTTTGTGGATTAGAATAGCCAGCCAATGCATGCACTATATGTGTGACGGCTTCAACAACATCATCAGTTTCCACTTCTTCATGATCGAAATCTGATACTTCTACTTCCAGTTCCTTCTCAATCGGTTCAATCATCAAAAGTCTTCCTTGTTTGCATCGATGCTCCTTACTCCACTTTTCATTGCAATGCCAGCACAAACCCTTCACTAACCTTTCTTTGAGTTCTTCTCGGGTTAGTCTGCTAGTGTTATGGTTTCAACTAGGAGTAGATAAGGTAGGTTGCCTGCTAATCACCTGTTTATTGACACCTCTATTTCGACGATATTCTACACTGATTTTTTCCTCATGTAGGCGTGCAAATGAAATCGCAACCATAATAGTGCAGGGTTGACGAGCCTTAACCTTGCACCGGATCTTGGGAATAAGCCCTTCAATAAATGTACCCAGAAGTTATCGTTCTGACCAATCTCTAGCTTGGTTGGACAATCTTTCAAATCTACTTTGATATTCCAATACTATAGAAGTCTGACGAATTTTGGCAAGTTGGCCATCAACATTCTCAAATTCGGATGGGCCAAAGTGAACAAGAAGCCCTCTTTTGAACTGCTCCCATGAAGGAACTCCATGGCAAGTTTCGTACCAATCATACCACTAGATTGCATCTCCATCAAGCAAGATTGAGGCCACTTCTACCTTGGAATCTTCCGGGGTTATGTGAAAACGAAAAAAATTTTCCGCCCTAGAGATCCAACTGGTCAGATCCCCATCTTCCCATTGTGGAAATTCTACCCTGATGCATGGGTAGTGTGTGTCACCATCCTGGGGCCCTTTTCCTGTATCTCTCAATCTGTTTAATATAGAACTTGAGCTCCCATCTTGTTGAAATCTGCTAAAGTGCTCCAACAATCTCTTTATGAAATCATGAAGAGTTTCTTGTAGCCGATTCTCAATTCTGGTTTCCAACGCTTCCATTTGTGCCTTCACTGAGTTACAAGCCATTGCGTACGATTGTAAGTCGGTAATCCCCAGTTCTTGTTTCTGATGTCTAGTCAAGGGCATCTGCATAGTAGCTGGGTAGTAGCAGCGACGGTGGTGGCAGCCGGCGTTCGCAGTAGCAAGGGAACCCATGCGATTGTGGCATGGCTAGAAACAAGGGTAGCAAGGTGAGTTGCCTGTGCTTGCTCTGTTTCGGTTACAGAGGATGCAGAGCAAGGGGGAGTGGCGGTCGTCGCACGGTGGCTGGCAGTAGTGGTGGGTCGGCTGGGTGGCGACGATGCTCGAGGGGAAGATGAGTGCTGGAGAAGGCGCGACTGGTCGAGGCGTGGCTGGAAACAAGGGCAGTAGTGGTGAGTTGCCCTATTTCGGTCGCCGTGAGGAGGGGGTGCAATCGGCGGCTGCGGTTGTGACCCGAGGGGGGGGGGGGGGGGGGCACGGTGGCAGGGAAGTTAGGGCAGCGTTACCGATAGTATCAACAACGAAGGGGTGGTCCGCTAGCAGGGAGACAGTGCCGATGGTCCTTCTCACTTAAGCAAGATGGGGAATGAGGAGGAGAGGTCACTGGCCGGGGGGGCAGCGGCAGCATTGGTTGATCGGCCGGGAAGCAGCACCAGCGGTGAGAAGGAGGCATCAAGGGTCGCTTTAGGGTGCGGCTGTTGAATCTCGTATTTTGATGATGAAACCAATTGATAATTATGTTTATGTTTAACTGCATTTTGAGTGATGCAGGTCTACTCGATCAGGATTAGACAATTAAGGCAGGAGGAATTGACGTTGCGCCGGAGGAGATCACGTTAGGATATTGGATGGCAGAATGCTTCGGACGTCGGGCATTAGGCCAAGAGTGGAATTGTGCCAAGGATATCGGCGTTGCGGAGGTCAACCGCTGATTGGGCAACAAGCCGCAAGAGAGGATGATGCGCCGAAGAATCGAATGAAGCGTCAACCAATGACATGCCGGGCAACAGAATGTCAATTCGCTTTATAATAATTGTCTATATCGGAGTAGAGTTTTTGCTTGTGTGTGCAGGATTAACTACGATAACAATGAAGACATAAAGCAAAACAAAGTATCGGAGTCAAGCACGAAGGATTCATTGTGAGTTCGAGAGTTCGACGGAAGTCCGAAGGTTCGTCGGGAATGCTGCCGGAACTAGCCGAGAATGAGTAGGGAGCTTGCCGAAGGGTTTTTCGGAAGCTCGCCGGAAGGTTCGTTGGAAGTTCGCGGAGCTCACTGAGAAAGATCGGAGCTTACCGAAGAAGCTCGTTGGAACTCACCAAGATCAAATCGTGAAGTCTAGGAGCTTGCCGGGAGTCCGCAGAATGGTTTCCGAGAGTTTATCGGAAGACCGTCGGAAGTTCACCGGAAGCTCAACGAAAGAAGTCTTGACTTACAGACTTTGTAATAGCTTAGAAAATGTCTTTAAATTCGTAGTTAGCTCGTTAATTAGGGTTAGGATTAGGTGTTAATCCTATAACCCAAGTAGGGGCCAATTGGGCCCGAGTTCGGACTGGTTTGGGCCAAGTTTGGAGCCCAACCAGTGAGCTGAATTGGCCTAGGCGGTGGCACCGCCCAGCACCCGAGAGCTGGGCGGTGGCACCGCCCAGCACTGTCAATGTCTGACAGTGACAGGCGGTGGCACCGCCACTGACAGGCGGTGGCACCGCCAGCATCGGGAACCCAAAGAGAATTCAAATTTTGGAGCCCAAATTTGAATCCTCTTGAGGCCTATAAATACCCCTCAAATCTCAGCTGAGATTACAACCTTTTGAAAAGCAATAGTTTGAATTAAGAGCCTTAGAATAGTCTTTGCAAGCCTTGTTTTTCATATTGCTTAAGTATTCATCTCCTCCCATCTTGTTGAAAAGAATTGTAAGAGTGTGAACCACTTGTAAAGGTTGTAAGAGGGGTATTATGTTAGGATCGAGAGAACTAAGAGGGGGGGGGGGGGGTGAATTAGTGCAGCGGAAATCTTTCAGCGATTAAAAACGAAAGCTGCGTTCGTTCGATATAAGCTATTTTAATGCAAAAGCCAATTCTAAGATTACTTGTGATTAAGTGCAGTTTATGTCTAAACACAGTTTGCGTCTAAGCGCAATTTATGCAGTTTGCAGTTTGCGTCTAAATGCAGATTGCGTCTAAGCGCAGTTTGCATCTAAGCGCAGTTTGCGTCTAAGCTCAGATTGCATTTAAGCGCAGTTTGCGTCTAAGCGCAGTTTACGTCTAAACTCAGATTGCGTCTAAGCGCAGTTTGCGTCTAAGCGCAGATTGCGTTTAAGCGCAGTTTGCGTCTGAGCGCAGTTTACGTCTAAGATTAGATTGCGTCTGAGCGCAGTGCAGTTTGCGTCTAAACGCAGTTTTACGTCTAAACACAGTTTTACGTCTAAACGTAGTTTTACGTCTAAACGCAGTTTGCGTCTAAACGCAGTTTTACGTCTAAACATAGTTTTACGTCTAAACGCAGTTTACGTCTAAACGCAGTTTTATGTCTAAACGTAGTTTTACGTTTAAAAGTAGTTTACGTCTAAAACACAGTTTTACGTCTAAGCAGAATCAAGACGTAAACGTAAACTGCAAAGAAACTTGTTCGCAGAAATCAGTTTGCAGTTATAAACAGAATCAAGACGTAAACGTAAACTGCAAAGAAACTCGTTCGCAGAAATTAGTTTGCAGTTATAAACAGAATAAAGACGTAAACGTAAACTGCAAAGAAGCTCGTTCGTAAAAGCGCAGAAGACAGTTTATAGTTATAAATAGAATCAAAACGTAAGTGTAAACCGTAATGTAGAGATCGTACGAAAACACCGATTTACGTCTGGATGCAGATTTGAAAAGAACAGAACTTAGAAACTTGTTCGTAAAAGTGCAGAGAGCAGTAGCTATGTAGGAGGTTTGCAGTAATGATAAAGTGCTCAAAATAAAAGCAAACCAGAGATTTAGAGTGGTTCGGTCAGTCTTGACCTACTCCACTTTTGGCTTCCTCCACCGACGAGGTCACCGACGTCAACTAGAAGCCTTCCTTCAATAGGCGAAGGCCAACTACCCTCTTACAGATTCACTCCTTTTGACGGGCTTAGGAGACAACCCTTACAGAAGTTTTCTCTCCTCTCTTTACAACTCAAACTTGAAGAATAGAAAGAGGAGAACTAGCAGTTTTGAGCTCTAAGAAACACAGAAAGATAGCAAGATTTCGAGTGTGTGTTCTGTGCTTTCAGTGCTGAATGGGTGGGGTATTTATAGGCCCCAACCCAATTCAAATTTGGAGATCAAAATGATCAAATCCCGAAATTCCGGGATCAGGCGGTTGCACCTCCTGACTGGAGAGGTTGCACCGCCTGGCAGAGCTTGAAGACTGAGCTCAGGCGGTGCCACCTCTCTATCAGGGAGGTTGCACCGCCCAGTCTTGCTCGAAGACTGAGCTCAGGCGGTGCCACCTCTCTGTCAGGGAGGTTGCACCGCCCAGTCTTGCTCGAAGACTGAGCTCAGGCGGTGCCACCTCCCGGCTGGGGAGGTTGCACCACCTAGTCTCGCTGGGAGGCTTAGCCCAGGCGGTGCCACCTCCTGGCTGGGGCGGTGCCACCTCTTTCACTATTTCAGCTCACTTGGTTTGGCTCCAAACTTGGCCCAAACCAGTCCGAACTTGGGCCTAATTGGCCCCTACTTGGGTTATAGGATTAACACCTAATCCTAACCCTAATTAATGTGCTAACTATGATTTTAAAGACATTTTCTAAGCTATTACAAAGTCCGCAAGTCAAGACTTCTTCTGGCGAGCTTCCAGCAAACTTCCGGCGGTCTTCCGATGAACTCTCGGAAACCATTCTGCGGACTCCCGGCAAGCTCCTAGACTTCACGATTTGTTCTTAGCGAGTTCCAACGAGCTTCTTCGGCAAGCTCCGATCTTTCTTGGCGAGCTCCGCGAACTCCCAACGAACCTTCTGGCGAGCTTCCGAAAAAAACCTTTCGGCAAGCTCCCAACTCATTCTCGGCTATTTCCGGTAGCATTCCCGATGAACCTTCGGACTTCCGTCGAACTCTCGAACTCGCAACAAATCCTTCGCGCTTGACTCCGACACTTTGTTTCACTTTATGTCTTCATCGTTATCATAGTTAATCCTGCACAATTAAAACAAAACTTTGATCGAGACAATTAATCCTAAGCAATTAACCAAGTTGTCCGGCATGTCATTGGTCCCTCGACGCTTCGTCTGATTCTTCGGCGCATCGTCCTCTCCTGCGGCCTATTGCCCAATCGGCCAGTTGACTCCGCAACTCCGATATCCTTGGCATAATAACCGCTCTTCTTGGCCCGATGCCCGAGTCCACGGCCCGAAGCCTTCTGTCGATACGTCGACCGATCCACCGGCCCGACGTCCAATCTTCTGACATGTTCCTCCGGTACAACATGATGTTCCTGCTTTAATTGTCTCATCCTGATCAAAGCATCCTGCGTCACTCAAAACGCATATTAAATCATAAACATATATCAAGTAGTTTCATCATCAAAATACGAGATTCAACAATCTCCCCCTTTTTGATGATGACAACCTCTTGATGACGGAGTTAAACTTAACTCCCGGAGTTTAAACAAACTCCCCCTATCAATATGCCATATTGATAGAACCTTGAATTTAAACTGAATTCAAGTCATTGCAATATTCATCATGAATACTTGCAACACGTCAACATGAACATATGCATAAACTTTATGCATAACATGTCATGTCATCAACATACTTCTCCCCCTTTGTCATCAACAAAAAGGAGAAGTATCACAATCAAGTGTTTGTGATATTGGTTTAACTTAATGCATGAAAAACATATTATCAAGTTTTATCATCATGCAGTTTTGAAGCCAAAAAATTTAGCAAATGTAACATCATGCTTAGAATATTCAGGCTATCAAGTTTCAGATATGCAAGTTCTACAGTATACAAGATAGCACTTTTAGAACATGCAAGCTAGCAATTTAGAGATGTTCAAGAAAGCAACTCTTGCTTGTTGAGATATGCAAATTTGTCAAGTTTTGCTAGATGTGCAAGTTGGCATTTTTGCCTCTTGAGATAGGCAAGATAGCACATTTGCTTCTTTTGAGATAGCAACTTTTCGCTTCTCTTTAGACTACAAGCTAGCAATTTTTTTACGATATACAAGTTAGCAAAAACTTCGAAAGCAAATGCAAGATAACTTTCTTGTGTAGGCTCATGATTATTGCTTCCTATTGTAATGTGCAGGTTGCAAGTCTTGCTTCTTGAGATATTCAAGATGGTGATGTTCAAGAAGA
Organism: Musa acuminata AAA Group; assembly: GCF_036884655.1. Lineage (NCBI taxonomy): Eukaryota > Viridiplantae > Streptophyta > Magnoliopsida > Zingiberales > Musaceae > Musa > Musa acuminata. The sequence goes on from NC_088359.1 coordinate 12,080,506, forward strand.
CAACTTTTGCTTCTTGAAATAAGCAAGTTAGCAATCTTTGCTACTTAAGATAGGCAAGCTAGCAATCAAGTTTTTGCATCTTCTTGACTTGTGCAAGCTAGCTATCTCCCCCTTTGTCATTGTCAAAAAGAAAGGAAGAATACAGTTTTGTAGTTCTTTTTCCTTTTACAACGATTTCAAAATCACAAAGGATGAATAATCAAGTTATGAATGTCAAGACAATTTTTCATCATGAATATTTTATCATTGCATTATCATAAGTTGAAGTATTACATGCATAATATCATATCATCATTCATAATTACATTAATGTTTCAATATAGCAATTTCTTCTCAAAATGTGTAACTTAGCACTCATCATGATTTACATCATATGCAATACATCACATCATAATTAGAAAGCACAAGTATTGCATGCATAATTACAAATCATAAATGTTTCATATCATGATGGTATCAATTTTGTCAAATTATATCCTACCATGCATGATCAATAACTCCTCATTTGTATTTCATGCATTATTTCATTTTATCTCATAAGGAATATCAAGAAAAGTTATTGGATGAGGAGATAAATATTTTATGAATACACGGAATTGTATAAAAATCATATCATAAGTGTTTCGTGTATTCATATTATCACATGAAGCATATTATCATTTTTGAGATTCATAACATGAATAACGTTATTACTTTTTCATCAAAATCAATTTCGAGATTCACACAATATCATGAAATCATTAATCTCGATAAGATAGGAAAAGCATTTTCTTTTTAAGTGATTCTTTTAACACATCATAAAAAACTCATTCATAATTCAAGTGATTTACAAGATATCATAAATGAATTTATCACTTGTATTTCATCAAAATCGAGAACTCTAGAGATAGAAAATGATTGAAGCATTTAACATGATTGAAGCATGTTTCATATTTAAAGTGTATCTTATGTCGTAAATACGAATCAAGCATTTGACAAATCTGAAATCATCCTCAAAATTACATTTAATAAATTCATGTATGACAAGCATAGATTTATTGAAAGATCAATAAGATAGAGGATTACATTTCAAGTGTTCATCAATTGTAGCATTTCATCATATGGTAAGATATCAATGCGTAAAAGTGTGAAGCAAGATTTTGTTTGATATCTTGATACAGGGCATATAGCAATGATAGCAATCATATATTTCTTGGTGATGCAAGTACGGCCTAATCATAGCATCAGTGATAGCAACCATATCAACATCAGTAATAGCAACCATATCATTATCAGTAATAGCAACCATATCATTATCAGTAATAGCAACCATATCATTTCATATTTTTGTATTTATATTATTAAATTATTAAAAATATAATTTTCAAGAAAATTTAAAGAAAAAGAAAAATGCATCATGAAGAACATCATGTAATTTCGAAGTAAATTAAAGGCATTTTGATTACCTTAGCGTCGAAAGGCGTAAAGGCGTAGTTTGCCACCTCGCCTTTGTTGATTTTCTCCTCGTCTTCGGAGGAGCTCGATTCATCCCAGTTTTTGTTCTTCTTCTTGCATTCAAAGCAAGTAGTTACGTTCTTCTTTTTAATTTTTGTTTCATTTGTAGTTTAAGTTCACCATCACTTGAGCTTATGCTCGAGTGGTCTTCAAATGTTCTATGTCCCAAATCCTTCCTGTTCTTTGGAAGGTGGTTCTCAAGTTCTTCACGTGCATTGCACGTCATTTCATATGTGATCAATGAACCAATTAGTTCTTCAAGTGGAAATTGGTTCAAGTTTTTCGATTCTTGAATAGCAGTTACTTTTGAATCCCAAGTTTTAGAAAGTGAGCGCAAAACTTTGTTAACGAGTTCAAAATCCGAAAAGCTTTTACCAAGTGATTTTAAACCATTGACGACATCCGTAAAACGGGTGTACATGTCAACAACGGTTTTGCTTGGTTTCATATGAAAAAGCTCGAAATCATGCAGTAAAATATTAACTTTCGAGTCTTTGACTCTACTAGTTCCCTCGTGCGTGATTTCAAGAGCACGCCAAATATCGAAAGCCGTTTCGCACAAAGAAACCCGATTGAACTCATTTTTGTCCAAAGCGCAAAATAAGGCATTCATAGCCTTTGCGTTTAAAGAAAAATACTTCTTCTCTAAATCCGACCACTCGTTCATCGGTTTAGAGGGAAGTTGAAAACCGTTTTCAACGATATTCCATAAATCCAGATTTAGAGAAATCAAGAAAACTCTCATTCGAGTTTTCCAATAAGTGTAGTCCAATCCATTAAAGAACGGTGGACGAAAGATCGAAAAGCCCTCTTGAAGAGCCATTTCTCTCGGGTGTAAATCCAAAATGAGAAATACCCCGCTCTGATACCAATTGTTAGGATCGAGAGCACTAAGAGGGGGGGGGGGGGGTGAATTAGTGCAGCGGAAATCTTTCAGCGATTAAAAACGAAAGCTGCGTTCGTTCGATAAAAGCTATTTTAATGCAAAAGCCAATTCTAAGATTACTTGTGATTAAGTGCAGTTTATGTCTAAACACAGTTTGCGTCTAAGCGCAATTTATGCAGTTTGCAGTTTGCGTCTAAATGCAGATTGCGTCTAAGCGCAGTTTGCATCTAAGCGCAGTTTGCGTCTAAGCTCAGATTGCGTTTAAGTGCAGTTTGCGTCTAAGCGCAGTTTACGTCTAAACTCAGATTGCGTCTAAGCGCAGTTTGCGTCTAAGCGTAGATTGCGTTTAAGCGCAGTTTGCGTCTGAGCGCAGTTTACGTCTAAGATCGGATTGCGTCTGAGCGCAGTGCAGTTTGCGTCTAAACGCAGTTTTACGTCTAAACACAGTTTTACGTCTAAACGTAGTTTTACGTCTAAACGCAGTTTGCGTCTAAACGTAGTTTTACGTTTAAACGTAGTTTTACGTCTAAACGCAATTTACGTCTAAACGCAGTTTTACGTCTAAACGTAGTTTTACGTTTAAAAGTAGTTTACGTCTAAAACACAATTTTACGTCTAAGCAGAATCAAGACGTAAACGTAAACTGCAAAGAAACTTGTTCGCAGAAATCAGTTTGCAGTTATAAACAGAATCAAGATGTAAACATAAACTGCAAAGAAACTCGTTCGCAGAAATCAGTTTGCAGTTATAAACAGAATCAAGGCGTAAACGTAAACTGCAAAGAAGCTCGTTCGTAAAAGCGCAGAAGACAGTTTACAGTTATAAAGAGAATCAAAACGTAAGTGTAAACCGTAATGTAGAGATCGTACGAAAACACCGATTTACGTCTGGATGCAGATTTGAAAAGAACAGAACTTAGAAACTTGTTCGTAAAAGTGCAGAGAGCAGTAGCTATGTAGGAGGTTTGCAGTAATGATAAAGTGCTCAAAATAAAAGCAAACCAGAGATTTAGAGTGGTTCGGTCAGTCTTGACCTACTCCACTTTTGGCTTCCTCCACCGACGAGGTCACCGACGTCAACTAGAAGCCTTCCTTCAATAGGCGAAGGCCAACTACCCTCTTACAGATTCACTCCTTTTGACGGGCTTAGGAGACAACCCTTACAGAAGTTTTCTCTCCTCTCTTTACAACTCAAACTTGAAGAATAGAAAGAGGAGAACTAGCAGTTTTGAGCTCTAAGAAACATAGAAAGATAGCAAGATTTCGAGTGTGTGTTCTGTGCTTTCAGTGCTGAATGGGTGGGGTATTTATAGGCCCCAACCCAGTTCAAATTTGGAGCTCAAAACGATCAAATCCCGGAATTCCGGGATCAGGCGGTTGCACCTCCTGACTGGAGAGGTTGCACCGCCTGGCAGAGCTCGAAGACTGAGCTCAGGCGGTGCCACCTCTCTGTCAGGGAGGTTGCACCGCCCAGTCTTGCTCGAAGACTGAGCTCAGGCGGTGCCACCTCTTTGTTAGGGAGGTTGCACCGCCCAGTCTTGCTCGAAGACTGAGCTCAGGCGGTGCCACCTCCCGGTTGGGGAGGTTGCACCGCCTAGTCTCGCTGGGAGGCTTAGCCCAGGCGGTGCCACCTCCTGGCTAGGGCGGTGCCACGTCTTTCACTATTTCAGCTCACTTGGTTTGGCTCCAAACTTGGCCCAAACCAGTCCGAACTTGGGCCTAATTGGCCCCTACTTGGGTTATAGGATTAACACCTAATCCTAACCCTAATTAATGTGCTAACTATGATTTTAAAGACATTTTCTAAGCTATTACAAAGTCCGCAAGTCAAGACTTCTTCTGGCGGGCTTCTGGCAAACTTCCGGCGGTCTTCCAATGAACTCTCGGAAACCATTCTGCGGACTCCCGGCAAGCTCCCAGACTTCACGATTTGTTCTTAGCGAGTTCCAACGAGCTTCTTCGGTAAGCTCCGATCTTTCTCGGCGAGCTCCGCGAACTCCCAACGAACCTTCCGGTGAGCTTCCGAAAAAAACCTTTCGGCAAGCTCCCAACTCATTCTCGGCTATTTCCGGTAGCATTCCCGACGAACCTTCGGACTTCCGTCGAACTCTCGAACTCGCAACAAATCCTTCGCGCTTGACTCCGACACTTTGTTTCGCTTTATGTCTTCATCGTTATCATAGTTAATCCTGCACAATTAAAACAAAACTTTGATCGAGACAATTAATCCTAAGCAATTAACCAAGTTGTCCGGCATGTCATTGGTCCCTCGACGCTTCGTCTGATTCTTCGGCGCATCGTCCTCTCCTGTGGCCTATTGCCCAATCGGCCAATTGACTCCGCAACTCCGATATCCTTGGCACAATAACCGCTCTTCTTGGCCCGATGCCCGAGTCCACGGCCCGAAGCCTTCTGTCGATACGTCGACCGATCCACCGGCCCGACGTCCAATCTTCTGACATGTTCCTCCGGTACAACATGATGTTCCTGCTTTAATTGTCTCATCCTGATCAAAGCATCCTGCGTCACTCAAAACGTATATTAAATCATAAACATATATCAAGTAGTTTCATCATCAAAATACGAGATTCAACATATTAGTCCTTCCCTTACAAGAAATTTGCTAGTGGAAGTTGGAAGCCTCTTCGAAGAAGGCTTCGCAAGTGGATGTAGGTCATTTTGACCGAACCACTTTAAATACTATTGCGTTTTCTGGTTTGCATTTACTTATTGTCAATTACATTACTGCAAACCATTTGCACTTTAATGCTCTACTTCTTTGTCTCTGTCTTACTTATCTCTTCAAGTTAAAACGCAATCGAAACGGTTTCAAACGAAAACGTTACTTTTATCGTACGAAGTTTTCGAAAGTGTTTAAATCGTCAAAAGTTTATCACACTTTACCGCTGCACTAATTCACCCCCCCCCCCCTCTTAGTGCCGCTCCGATCCTAACAATTGGTATCAAAACCCGGTATTTCTCATTTCGGATTTACACCCGAGAGAAATGGCTCTTCATGGCTTTCAAAAGGGCTTATCAGTTTTTTGTCCACCGTTGTGTAACGGATTGGACTACACTTATTTGAAAACTCGAATGAGAGTTTTCTTGATTTCTATGAATTTGGATTTATGGAATATCGTTGATAATAGTTTTCAACTTCCCTCTAAACCGATGAACGAATGGTCGGATTTAGAGAAGAAATATTTTTCTTTAAACGCAAAGGCTATGAATGCCTTATTTTGCGCTTTGGACAAAAATGAGTTCAATCGGATTTCTACGTGCGAAACGGCTTTCGATATTTGGCAAACACTTGAAATCACGCACGAGGGAACTAGTAGAGTCAAAGACTCGAAAATTAACATTTTATTGCATGATTTTGAGCTTTTTCAAATGCAACCAAGCGAGACTATAGGCGACATGTACACCCGTTTCACGGATGTCGTCAATAATCTAAGAGTTCTTGGTAAATCTTTTTCGAATTTTGATCTTGTAAGCAAGATCTTAAGATCCCTTCCAAAAAGGTGGGATTCTAAAATAACCGCAATACAAGAAACAAAAGATTTAAATATTTTTCCACTTGAAGAACTAATTGGTTTGTTGATGACATATGAAATGGTGCACAATGCACATGATAAACAAAATCACCTTCCAAAGAACAGGAAGGATTTGGAACTTCGGACAAATGGATACCACTTGAGCAATGACTCAAGTGATGAGGACAATGATGAACTTGAATTTCGAATACTAAATCTTAATAAGTTTATTAAACAAAAATCTAAAATAAACAATGAACTTGAAAGGAGGAAGATGCCAAAGAAGAGGAAGGCAACCAAGGATGAATCAAGAACTTCCAAAGGTGAAACGGCGAATTGGGCTTTGACGGGCTTCGACTACAAGGTAAGTAACTCAACTCTCTTGAATTATTTTAAAATTACTTGATGTTTTCCATAATGCATTTTCTCTTTTCTTTTGAATAATTATTTTTCTTAAAAATTGTATGTTTTATGTTAATAGAATAAAATGTTAGATTTAAATAATTATATATATGTGCTTGAGAAGTAAGAATGTGTATTTTGATGATTTCCATATTAACCTTCAATGATGATGCATGGTTTTTATATGGAAGGCTTGATGATTTTTTTTAAAACCTTGTCTTTGGTTTTCAAACATGATGTATGTTTTTGACATAAGAACAAAACTTGAGCATGCTAATATAAAGTCAATCACATAAATTAAAACTAAAGAAGTTTTAGTTATCTATAAGAATCATTCAAAATTATGTTCAATGAAACCATTGCATAATGATGTAATGAAAATATTAAACATTTTGAAACTATGTTTTAGTGTCATGCATAATGCTTATGCTTAATAAATTTCAAAATTATGCATATGAATCTTGTGATTTATGGATTATTGATTTTTACCATAATGAAAGTGCCTTATTAATCTTTGTTGTAATAAATCTTACACTTTCGGTTTTAAACATTATACATGTTTTTATTTGGTATAAGTGAAATAAAATCATATGAATTGAAACAACTAAAAAGAGGAAAATAAATCTATGTATACCATTTTGAATCTCTTGAAAGTAATGTTGATATTTTGATGATTTTGATGATTTAAATTTGAAATGAGTTTTATCAAAATCATGATATTGATTTCTTGGAATAACATGAGATTACCTTTGATGATCATTTTGATTCATGGAATTTTGGATTCATGACTTGGTCTTACATTTGTTTATGAGATGGTTGAAATCTTTGTACGTTTGAATTCTTCCTTTCTCCTTTTAATTTATGCATGTTATATGTTAAAGATTTAAAACCATGTTTTGGTATCATGCATATCTAAGAAATATTGATGTGACAAATTGAATAAGTTGAAAATGAATGATGATTTTTCTCTTGAATATAACTTGTGATATTTTTTTTTATATAAATCATCATTTTGATTTCTCGACATTCGATACATGAGATTTTATTATAAATCAAAATTTCTCATTAATCGATCTTCTACGATTTTACTTGATATTCTCTTGAGAGGAGATTTTCTAAATGAATCATGATTTTTCCTTGTGAGTTCTTGGAGTTATTACTTGATTTTTCTTTTAAAACAAGATCTCTTCTTTGTACTCCTATGATTTTTCTTGATATTTTATTGAAAGAAGATATTTACTATATGAATCATGTCTTTTGGTATTCAAATGATTTTATCCTTCATGACATGATTTCTTTGTATTTATGGCTTGCATGACTTGAAATGTTTTGGTATAATGCATGCAATGATGAAATATTCATAAAGTTAAAATGATGTATGCAATACTTATGATAATGATGTACATGATGTATTTATTGCATATGATGTGTATCATGAATGCTTTAAATGATGAATGTTTGGTATCATGATCAACATGTTGATAAATGCTTAAAAATTTTAATGTTTGAGTATCATGTATGATATGCTTATTAATGATGATTGATTTATTTTTCGGTATCGTGCATGAAAAATAAGGTTATTGAAATTGTGTATGTTTTAATTTGAATATATAATGATGCACAAATAAGAATGATACTTACCTTTGTCATAATATGAAAATTGATATAAGGGTCTTCCCTTCTTTTTGACAATGACAAAGGGGGAGCAAGAATTTCTAGCGTGGACATCATGAAAAGAGGCAAACTAACTAGCTTGCACAATTCAAGATGAAAGCAAAAATTGCACTTCTCAAAAGAGAAGATGCAAATGTAACATTTGCCAAATTGTTTGCTTGCCTCATGTAAAACATTATCTCTTGCTAGTTTGGCATTTTTGCTAACTTGTATGTTGCAAAACTTGATCACTTTTTCAAACATTTTGCTAGCTTACACTTTGCAAAGAAAGCAAAAATGACACTTCTAGAAGAAAGAGCTTGTTATTTTGAACATCACAAGCTTGCCTATCTTAAGAAACAAAAATTGCAAAAGTGCTATCTTGCCTATCTCAAGAAGCAAAACTTGCAACTTGCACATTGCAATAGGAAGCAAGAATTATGAGCTTACACAAGAAAGCTATCTTGCATTTGCTTTCAAAATTTTTGCTAGCTTGTATATTGTGAAACTTACATATCGTAAAAATTGCTAGCTTGTAGTCTAAAGAGAAGCAAAAAGTTGCTATCTCAAAAGAAGCAAATGTGCTATCTTGCCTATCTTAAGAGGCAAAAATGCTAACTTGCACATCTAGCAAAACTTGACAAATTTGCATATTTCAAGAAGCAAGAGTTGCTTTCTTGAACATCTCAATATTGCTAGCTTGCATGATGTAGAACTTGCTATCTTGAACATTACCAAAAGTGCTATCTTGTATGCTGTAAAACTTGCATATCTAAAACTTGATAGCTTGAATGTCCTAAGCATGATGCATTACTTGCTAAATTTTCTAGCTTCAAAACTGCATGATGATAAAACTTAATATTATGTTTTTCATGCAATGAGTTGAACCCATATAACAAACACTTGATTGTGGTACTTCTCCTTTTTGTTGATGACATAGGGGGAGAAGTATATTGATGACTTCATGCATTGAATTGAATATTTGCATGATGGTTTAAATGTTTTTCATAACATGTGATGAATGTTACTTGGATTTGGGATAATCCAAGTGTTCTATCAATGGCATATTGATAGAGGGAGTTTGGTTAAACTCCAGGGAGTTATGGTTAACTCCGTTAGTCATCAATTAGTTGTCATCATAAAAAAGGGGAAGATTATTGAATCTCATATTTTGATGATGAAACCAATTGATAATTATGTTTATGTTTAACTGCATTTTGAGTGATGCAGGTCTACTCGATCAGGATTAGACAATTAAGGCAGGAGGAATTGATGTTGCGCCGAAGGAGATCACGTTAGGATATTGGATGGCAGAAGGCTTCGGATGTCGGGCATCGGGCCAAGAGCGGAATTGCGCCAAGGATATCGGCGTTGCGGAGGTCAACCGCTGATTGGGCAACAAGCCGCAAGAGAGGACGATGCACCGAAGAATCGGACGAAGTGCCAACCAATGACGTGCCGGGCAACAGAATGTCAATTCGCTTTATAATAATTGTCTAGATCGGAGTAGAGTTTTTGCTTGTGTGTGCAGGATTAACTATGATAACGACGAAGACATAAAGCAAAACAAAGTATCAGAGTCAAGCATGAAGGATTCATTGCGAGTTCGAGAGTTCGACGGAAGTCTGAAGGTTCGTCGGGAATACTGCCGGAACTAGCCGAGAATGAGTAGGGAGCTTGCCGAAGGGTTTTTCGGAAGCTCGCCGGAAGGTTCATTGGAAGTTCACGGAGCTCACCGAGAAAGATCAGAGCTTACCGAAGAAGCTCGTTGGAACTCGCCAAGATCAAATCGTGAAGTCTAGGAGCTTGCCGGGAGTCATTAGAATGGTTTCCGAGAGTTTATCGGAAGACCGTCGGAAGTTCGCCGGAAGCTCGCCGGAAGAAGTCTTGACTTACGGACTTTGTAATAGCTTAGAAAATGTCTTTAAATTCGTATTTAGCACATTAATTAGGGTTAGGATTAGGTGTTAATCCTATAACCCAAGTAGGGGCCAATTGGGCCCGAGTTTGGACTGGTTTGGGCCAAGTTTGGAGTCCAACTAGTGAGCTGAATTGGCCTAGGCGGTGGCACCACCCAGCACCCGAGAGCTGGGCGGTGGCACCGCCCAGCACTGTCAATGTCTGATAGTGACAGGCGGTGGCACCGCCATTGACAAGCGGTGGCACCGCCAGCATCGGGAACCCAAAGAGAATTCAAATTTTGGAGCCCAAATTTGAATCCTCTTGAGGCCTATAAATACCCCTCAAATCTCAACTGAGATTACAACCTTTTGAAAAGCAATAGTTTGAATTAAGAGCCTTAGAATAGTCTTTGCAAGCCTTGTTTTTCATATTGCTTAAGTGTTCACCTCCTCCCATCTTGTTGAAAAGAATTGTAAGAGTGTGAACCACTTGTAAAGGTTATAAGAGGGGTATTAGTCCTTCCCCTACAAGAAATTTGCTAGTGGAAGTTGGAAGCCTCTTCGAAGAAGGCTTCGCAAGTGGATGTAGGTCATTTTGACCGAACCACTTTAAAAACTACTGTGTTTTCTGGTTTGCATTTACTTATTGTCAGTTACATTACTGCAAACCATTTGCACTTTAATGCTCTACTTCTTTGTCTCTGTCTTACTTATCTCTTCAAGTTAAAACGCAATCGAAACGGTTTCAAACGAAAACGTTACTTTTATTGTACGAAGTTTTCGAAAGTGTTTAAATCGTCAAAAGTTTATCACACTTTACCGCTGCACTAATTCACCCCCCCCCCCTCTTAGTGCCGCTCCGATCCTAATAGCGGCCTGTTGGAGAGTAGGGGCGGCGGTGGGGAAGAAGGGAAGCAGGGGACCCTTCTCGGTGGCCGCCGAGTAACACCGGGGGGTAGCGAGAACGCCAAGAATCGCTGCTCTGATACCAAATGGTAAGACTCTACGATCTTATCGTCGCTCTGATACCAAATGATAAGACCCTAATGTCTTATCGTAAAAAAAAAGAAGAGAAAGGGATGAACACTTCGAGGGGATTGGCCTCCTAGGGTTTGTCAAAAGATAGAATAATATTTTTCATAGAGAACTGAAAAGAAGCAGTTACATCCCTATTTATAGAGTTTCGACTTTAGCTAAACTAAACATACTTAATAAATATGTAGAAAATAAAAGAAAAGCATAAAAAATAAAAGGAAAAATAAAAGGATCCTAACACACTTTGATTGTACTTTTGTTGCCCTTTCATGCAGAAAAGGGTAGGGTGATTATATACCCCAATGGCTTCAGAATTGGAGCCAGAAAGTGTTATATCCACGGATTTCGAGGTACTAGCGTACCACCGTCATTATTGGGTAGTACCACCGCCTGACACTCTAACACTGTGTGGTACCACCACCCAGTTTGGGCGGTATAACCACCTTGTTAGAAACGAGTCGGCATTAAGAGGGGGGGGGGGAATTAGTGCAACGAAAAAATTACCCATTTCAAAAGTCTTCGTTTCGATTAAAACCAATTTCGACGAAAGCCGTTTCGGAGAGATGTTAACTTTGAAATCGTATTCGTAAGCGTAGTGGAAGTAAAGCAAGTAAAATAGTTTGCAGTAAGGGAAAATAGCAAGAACAGAAATGCAAACCGTTTTATAGTGGTTCGATCGTCGTGACCTACATCAACTCTGTTGATTCCCCTTCCGTCGAGGCCATCGGCATCCACTAATGATCTTCTTTCAATGGACGAAGATGAATTGCCCTCTTACACCCCTCTTCTCCTTTTCACAGGTTTAGGAGTCAATATTTTATAAGCACTCACTCCTCTCCAAACAGAATTCAAAACATCAAATTAGAGAGATTCTCTCAAGTGGTTTCTACAGCGTTTTCTCACTTTTAAGCTCTTTGTGCTTATGTGTGTTAACTAGGGATGAGAGGGGTATTTATAGGTCTCAAGTAGATTCAAATTTGGAGCTTAAAAATGTCTTATCCCGGGTCCTCTAGGTACTAGTGGTACCACCGCCTATGCTGGCGGTACCACCGCCAGTGCTTTCTGACACTAGGCGGTACTACCACCTGACAAGTGCGGTACCACTACCTAGCACCCTGTCACTGGTTGGTACCACTTCCTAATAGCCTCGGAGACTGAGTCTGGGCTGTACCACCGCCTGATACAGTCTCGGAGACCGTGCCACGTCGGTTTCACCTATTGGCTCATTGTTTAGGCCTTTTCTCTTAGCCCAACATAGCCCAAACTTGGGCCCAACTGGCCCCTAATTGGGTTGGCCCAATTCTAACCTAATTATGTGCTAACTACAAATTTTAAGGCATACACTAAGTTAAATTAGTCTGGTAAGTCTAGGTTTCTTCTAGCGAGCTTCCGACAATCTTCCAGCGAACTTCCGATGATCTCTCGGTAATTTTCCAACTGACTCTCGACAAGCTCCTGGACTTCATGATGATCTTCTTGGCAAGTTTTGATAAGCTTCTTTGGCAAACTCTTAGACTTCTTGGTCAATTCCGGTAGAACTTTTGACGAACGTCCGGATTTTCGACGAACTCTCGAACTCCCAACGAAATCTCGTTCTCGACTCTGGGACTTCATATTGCTTTATACCTTGATTGCTATCATAGTTAATCCTACACAAGTAAAATATACTCCGATCTAGACAATTATTACAAAGCTTGAATCATGTTGTCTAGCATGTCATTGGTTCATCGGCGCTTCATTCGAATCCTCGGCGCATCGTCCTCTCTTGCGGCCTATTGCCCAATCGGCCAGTTGACCTCCGCAACTCTGATATCCTTAACGTAATTTCCACTCTTATTGGCTCAATACATGAACTCATGGCCCGATACCTTCTGCCGATACGTTGACCAATCCTCCTACTCGACGTCTAATCTTTTGGCATCTTCTACTCTGGCCCAACATGATTCTTCCTGCTTTAATTGTCTCTCCTTGATCGAAACTTCCTGCGTCACTCAAACACATATTAAATTATAAACACTATCAATTAGTTTCATTATCAAAATCTAAGATTTAATAATCTCCCCCTTTTTGATGATGACAACTAATTGATGATAGAGTTAACCTTTCAATATATCATATTGATAGAACTCTTAGATTCAAAAACTCAAGCAATATGTTATGATAAAATTATGCATAACATCATCATACTTCTCCCCCTTTGTCATCAACAAAAAGGAGAAGTGCCACTTTCAAGTGTTTGAGATATAAGCTTTACAATATTGCGTAATAAACATAATCTCAAGTTTTATCATAATTACAATTTTTAAGCTAGCAAATTTAGCAAGGGCTACATCATATTAGTGTTGAATCTCATATCTTGATGATGAAACTAATTGATAGTGTTTATGATTTGATCTACGTTTTGAGTGACGCTAGAAGCTTCGATCAGGGAGAGAAACTTAAAGCAGGAAGAATCATGTTGGGCTAGAGTGGAACATGTCAGAAGATTGGACGTCGAGCCGGAGGATCGGTCGACATATCGATAGAAGGCTTTAGGCCATGGGTTCGGGCATCAGGCCAAGAAGAGCAAAAATTGCGCCAAGGAAATCAGAGTTGCGGAGGTCAACTGGCCGATTGGGCAATAGGCCATAAGAGAGGACGATGCGCCGAAGAATCGGACGAAGCGTCGATGAATCGATGACATGCCGGACAACATGATTCAAGCTTTGTAATAATTGTCTAGATTGAAGTAGGTTTTAAGTGTGCAAGATTAACTATGATAGCAAGGTATAAAGCAAAATAATGTCCGAGAGTCAAGAACGAGACTTCGTTGGGAGTTCGAGAGTTCGTCGGAAGTCCAGACTTTCGTCAAAAGTTCTATCAGAATTGATCGAGAAGTCTAGGAGGTTGCCAAAGAAGCTCATCGGAACTCACCAAGAAGATCATCGTGAAGTCCAGGAGCTTACCGAGAGTCCGCTGGAACATTGCCGAGAGATCATCGAAAGTTTGCTGGAAGATCGCCGGAAGCACGTTGGAAGAAACCTAGACTTACAGACTTATTTAGCTTAGTAAATATCTTAAAATTCGCAGTTAGCACATAATTGGGTTGGAATTAGGCCAACTCAATTAGGGGCCAATTGGGCCACATTTGGGCTATGTTGGGCGAAGTGAAAAGGCTCAAATAGTGACCCAACAAGTGGAACCGACGTGGCACGATCTCCAAGATTGTGTCTGGCGGTGATGTCGCCAGTCTGGGTAGTGGTACTGCCCAAACTCAGTCTCCAAGACTGTTAGGTGATGGTGCCGCTAATCTGGGTGGTGGTACCACCCAGAGTCAAGCTGCAGGCTGTGGTACCACCGAGTGTAGGCGGTGGTACCGCCCATACCCTAAAATTTCAGAGATTTAAATTTTGGCTCCATATTTTGAAGTCATTTAGGATCTATAAATACCCCAACTATTCTTGCATGGAGTAGCAACAAAATTGAATAAAAACTCTATGTTTCTAGATTTTAAAACCCTTGTAAAGTATAAGAGTCCCTCCTCTTAAAGTTTAGAGACTAAGGGAGAGTGTGAGGGAAGCTTTGTAAAAAGGGGTTGTAAAGGTTTTCTCCTGAACCTATCAAAAGGAGAATCGAGTTGTAAGGGTAGTTGATCTTTGCTCATTGAAGGAAGATCAATAGTGGATGCCAGTGGCCTCGATAAAAGAGGAATCAGTGGAGTGGATGTAGGTCACGACGACCGAACCACTATAAAAATCTAGTTTGCATTTCTTTTAAGCAATTTACTTTAACTGCAAACCGCCTTCTTTACTTGCTTTACATCCACTCCACTCATCTGTATGCTTTCAAGTTAACATCTTCCAAAACGGGTTTAATCGTATGAAGAATTTTGAACCGACTTAATTTTTACCACTACACTAATTCAAACCCCCCCAACCCCCCCTCTCCTTAGTGCCGACTATTGAATCTCATATTTTGATGATGAAACCAATTGATAAGTGTTTATGATTTGATATGCATTTTGAGTGACACAGGAAGATTCGATCAAGGAGAGACAATTGAAGCAGGAAGAATCATGTTAGGCCGAAGCAAACATGTCAGAAGATTGGACGTTGAGCCGGAGGATTGGTCGATGTATCGGCAGAAGGCTTTGAGCCATGAATTTGGGCATCGGGCCAAGAAACACAGATATTGAACCAAGGATATCAGAGTTGCAGAGGTCAACTAGTCGATTGGGCAATAGGCCGCAAGAGAGGACAATGCGCTGAAGAATCGGACGAAGCGTCGATGACCCAATGACATGCCGGACAATATAATTCAAAGCTTTGTAATAATTGACTAAATTGAAGTTGTTTTTATGTGTGTAGGATTAACTTTGATAGCAAGGCATAAAGCAAAATGAAGTTTCGGAGTCAAGAACATGATTTCGTTGGGAGTTCGAGAGTTCGTCAGAAGTCCGGACGTTCATCGGAAGTTCTGTCGGAACTAACCAAGAAGTCCAAGAGCTTACCATAGAAGCTCGTCGGAACTCACCAACAAGATCGTTGTGAAGTCCAGGAGCTTTCCGGGAGTCTGCCGAAACATTGCCAGGAGTTCGTCGGAAGTTCGCAAGAAGATTGCCGGAAGCTCGTCGGAAGAGCAATTAACGTACCGGAACTAGAATGCTTTGTCAATTGTCTTAAATATTATACTTAGTCTGTAAATTAAGTTAGGATTGGGAGATAATCCCACTTACTTAATTAGGGGCCAATTGGGCCCTTAATAGGGCTGAATTGGGTCGTATTGAATAGCCCATTCAGCACCTAAAAGCCCAACCGGCGGTGGCACCGCTTGGGAGACTCAGTCTCCCAGGTGGTCAGGGCGGTGGTACCGCCGGGAGTAAATGCTGCCAGCGGTGGTACCACCCCTGTCAGGCAGTGATACCACTAGAGCTCGGTCTTCGAGCTCTGTCAGGCGGTGGTACCGCCCAATGTCAGGATGCTAGGCGGAGGGAGGTACTGCTTATACTCGGGAAACTCGGGATGAGAGATTTTTAGGCTCCAAGTTTGAATCAACTTAAAGCCTATAAATACCCCTCTCATCCCTATTTAAGATACACAAGTATTGAGAGTAAAAAGAAAAAAAATGCTACTGTAATCTTGTGTGAAACTCCTCTCAAAGTTCAAAGTGTTAGAATAGTTTGAGAGAGGAGTAAGTGGGGGTGTAAGGGTTATCTCCTAAACCCAGTAAAAGGAGATTCGAGTTGTAAAAGGTGGTTGGTCTTTGCCTATTGAAGGAAGACCGATAGTGGATGCCGGTGGCCTTGACGGAAGAGGAATCGGTAGAGTGGATGTAGATCACGATGATCGAACCACTATAAAATCTGGTTTGCGTTTTCCTTCTTATAATTTACTTTTGTAGCAAACTGCCTTTCCTCCTTACTGTACTTTTACTACGCCTATGCTTACGAACAAGCATTGAACTTCAAGTTATCTTCCGAGTTTGGTTTTTATAGTATGAAACATTTTTAGAACCGACGTTTTTACCGCTGCACTAATTCACCCCCCGGCCCCCCCCCCCTAGTGCCGACTTATTTTTTACAGTTGGTATCAGAGCCTTATTTTTCTTATTTGGTTTAACACCCAAAGAGAAATGACTCTTTTCGGCTTTCAAGAGGGTCACTCTCTTATTCGTCCTCCCTTGTTTAATGGGATGGACTACACATATTGAAAATCTCGAATAAGAGTTTTCTTGCTTTCATTGAATCTCGATTTATGAAATATTATCGAAAATGGATTTTAAAGGTTTTCTCTTCCAATGAACCATTGGAATGATTTGGAGAAGAAGACTTTTTCTTTAAATGCAAAAGCTATGAAAGCTATGAATGCTTTGGGCTGCGCCTTAGATAAAAATAAATTTAATCATGTTTCTATTTGCGAAACTGTGCACGATATTTAGCATGCTCTTAAAATCACACATGAAGGCACTAGCAAAGTTAAAGATTCCAAAATCAACTTTTTGATGCATGATTTTGAACTATTTCGAATGAAGCCGAGCGAAACCATTGTTGACATGTATACTCGTTTTACAGATGTCATCAATGGTTAAAAGCACTTGGTAAAAGTTTTTTAGATTTTGAACTTGTAAACAAAATTTTACGTTCTCTTAATAAAAATGGGATTCAAAAGTAACTGTCATACAAGAGGCAAAAGACTTAAATAAATTTTCACTCGAAGAACTTATCGGGTCTTTAATGACCTACGAAATGACCAGTGTAGCACAAAAAGAACTTGAGGACAACCTTCCAAAGAACAGAAAAGATTTCGGACTTAGAACAATTGAAGACCACCCGAGCATAAGCTCAAGTGATGGTGAACTTGAACTCCTCACTATGAAATTTAAAAAGTTAATGAAATAAAAATTAAAGAACAAAAAGAACGTAACTACTTGCTATAAACGCAAGAAGAGGGAAGCACTTTGAAATGAATCGAGCTCATTCGATGACAAGGAGTAAACCGATGAAGACGAAATGATGAACTTCACCTTAACGACTCTCGACGATGAGGTAACCAAAATCCCTTTAGTTTATTTCGAAATTACATAATGCTTTTCATGAGTTGTTCTTAAATTAGTTTTAAAAAAAAATGTATATTTTTTTTGAATTGCATGTTTAATGATGTAATGAAAATGCAAAAATAAAATTGGATCATGCTTTCCTTTCTAGTGATTTAAAAAAAAATCATGAAAATTACATGTTTTATGATGAACAAACAAAATGATTTTGATTAAAAATACCTTATAAAATCATGCTTGATATTTTAATGATGCAATAATGTAATAAAATATTAGATATAAATCTAATGCTTGTACACTTAACAAGATTAATCATATTGTTTTTCAATTTTGATTGAAGATGCTTGTACACTCTATGATTAATGAAATCATATTTGATTTGAAGTAATGATTTGATATCATGCTTAATGAGTTTATCTTTCGAAATTATGCATGATGATTCTTGCGATTTATGGATTATCAATTTTTACCATAATGAAAGTGGCTTTTTCGGTTTTAAAAATGATGCATGTCTTGATTTGGCATAAATGACAAAGGCATGCTTATATAAAATAATGTAAGTATCTTGATGATTTTATATTTAATTAAGCATGATGATTTGAAGAAATGATGATTTGATCTTGATGATTTCCATAATGATATTTGCTATTTGGATTTTAAACTATGATGTATGTTTTCATACGAAAAACTTGATCATGCTTATATGAAATCAATCACTTAAAATGAAACACATAAAAAGGAAACTATATTATCATTGAAATTAAAATAATGAATCTATTTATGTTATGGATTTTGTGAACCATGAAATTTATTTGATGATTTAAATTTGAATAATTTTTTTTATCCAAATCATGATCTTGATTCCTTGATATTTACAAATTAAGATTCATTATGAATCAAGATTTTTCATTAATCGTTCTCCTATGATTCTATTTGGTATTTTCTTAAGAGAAGATTTTCTAAATGATTTTTCTTGTGAGTTCTTGGATTTATTACTTGAGATTTTTTTTAATCAAGATCTCTTCCTTGTACTCCTACGATTTTTATTCTTGGTATTTTATTTAAAGAAGAGATTTACTATATTGCTAGCTTAAAATTTTTTTAAATGATGTAAAAATTTGTTAGCGCATGATGTAGAACTTGCTATCTTGAACATCACCAAGAATTGCTAGCTTACAATCTCAAGAGAAGCAAAAGTGCTATCTTATCTATCTCAAGAAGCAAACCATGCTAAACTTGCACATCTAGCAAAATTTACAAACTTGCAAAACTCAAAATTTTTGCTAGCTTGCATGATGATAAAAATGGAGATTATGTTTATTATGCAATGATCTGAACATGTATGTCCAAACACTTAAAGTTACACTTCTCCTTTTTGTTGATGATAAAAGGGGAGAAATATGATCATGTTATGCATGACGACGTATTCCAAATATTCATGATGAAATTTGCAATGACTTGAATTCAACTTGAACTTCAGGTTATATCAATATGACATATTGATAGGGGGAGTTAAGGTTAACTCCGTCATCAATTGGTTGTCATCATAAAAAAGGGAGAGATTGTTGAATCTCATATTTTGATGATGAAACAAATTGATAAGTGTTTATGATTTGATATTAGTTTTGAGTGACGCAGGAAGCTTCAATCAAGGAGAGACAATTGAAGCAGGAAGAATCATGTTGGGCCGGAGCAAACAGGTCAGAAGATTAGACGTCGGGCCGAAGGATCGGTCGACATATCGGTAGAAGGCTTCGAGCCATGAATTTGGGCATCAGGGCAAGAAAAGCGGATATTATGCCAAGGATATCAAAGTTGTAGAGGTCAACTGGCCGATTGGGCAATAGGCCGCAAGAGAGGACGATACGTCGAAGAATCGGACGAAGCATCGATGACCCAATGACATGCCAGACAACATGATTCAAAGCTTTGTAATAATTATCTAGATCGAAGTTATTTTTATATGTGCAAGATTAACTACGATAGCAAGGCATAAAGAAAAATGAAGCCCCAGAGTCAAGAACGCGATTTCATTGGGAGTTCAAGAGTTCGTCGGAAGTCCGAACGTTCATCGAAAGTTTTGCCGGAACCAACCGAGAAGTCCAGGAGCTTGCCAAAGAAGCTCATCGGAACTCACCAACAAGATCATCGTGAAGTCCAGGAGCTTGCCGGGAGTCCGCCAGAACATTACCGAGAGTTCGTCGGAAGTTCTCCGGAAGATCGCCGAAAGCTCGTTGGAAGAGCAATTGACGTACCGAAACTAGAATGCTTTGTCAATTATCTTAAATATTGTAATTAGTTTATAAATTAAGTTAGTATTGGGAGGTAATCCCACTAACTTAATTATGGGCCAATTAGGCACTTAACAGGGCTGAATTGGGGCATATTGAATAGCCCATTCAGCACCTAAAAGCCCAACCGGCGGTGGCACCACCTGGGAGACTCAGTCTCCTAGGTGGTTTGGGCGGTGGTACCCCGGTAGTAAATGCTGCCAATGGTGGTACCGCCCCTGTTAAGTGGTAGTACCGCTAGAGCTCGATCTTCGAGCTCTGTTAGGCGGTGGTACCGCCCAGTGTCGGGATGCCAAGCGGTGGTAACACCCAGCACAGGCGGTGGTACCGCCCGTACCCGGGAAACCTAGGATGAGACATTTTTAGGCTCTAAGTTTAAATCAACTTGAAGCCTATAAATACCCCTTTTATCCCTGGTTAAGATATACAAGTACTGAGAGTAAAAAGGAAAGAAACGTTGTTGTAATCTTGTGTGAAACTCCTCTCAAAGTTTTAAGTGTTAGAATAGTTTGAGAGAGGAGTAAGTGGGGGTGTAAGGGTAATCTCCTAAACCTGGTAAAAGGAGAATCGAGTTGTAAAAGGTGGTTGGTATTCGTCTATTGAAGGAAGACTGATAGTAGATATTGGTGGTCTCGACGGAAGAGGAATCGACAGAGTGGATGTAGGTCACGACAACTAAACCACTATAAAATCTAGTTTGCATTTTCCTTCTTACAATTTACTTTTGTAGCAAACTGCCTTTCCTCCTTACTTTACTTTTACTACGCCTACGCTTATGAACAAGCATTGAATTTCAAGTTATCTTCCGAGTTCAGTTTTTATCGTATGAAATATTTTTAGAACCGACGTTTTTACCACTGCACTAATTCACCCACCCCCCCCCCCCGCCCCCCTCTTAGTGCTGACTTGTTCCTAATACTGACTCGTTCCTAATAGTTGGTATTAGAGCCACATTATTTCTTATTTGGTTTAACACCCAAGAGAAATAACTCTTTTCAGATTTCAAGAGGGTTTTTCTATCGTTCGTCCTCCTATATTCAATGGGACGAACTACACTTATTGAAAAACTCAGATGAGAGTTTTCTTATTTTTTATGGATTTGAATTTATGGAATATTATTGAAAATGATTTTAACAAGTCTTCTACTCCAACGAAAGAATGGAATGATTTGGAGAGGAAAACTTTTTCTTTAAATGCTAGAGCTATGAATGCTCTATTTTGAGCCTTAGACAAAACTAAATTCAATCAAGTTTCTATTTGCGAAATGGTTTTTGATATTTGGCACACTCTTGAAATCACACACGAAGGCACTATTAGAGTAAAGGATTCTAAGATAAATCTTTTGATGCATGATTTTGAGTTGTTTCATACGAAGCCATGCGAAACTATTGTTGACATGTACACCCATTTTACGGATATTGTCAATAGTTTAAAAGCTCTTGGCAAATGTTTTTCAAATTTTGAACTTGTTAAAAAGATATTAAGATCCCTTCCAAAAAGTTGGGATCCTAAAATTATAGCAATACAAGAATCAAAGGATTTGAACTATTTTCCCATTGAAGAACTGATTGGGTCATTGATGACCTATGAAATGAGTTGTATGGCTCGTGAAGAGCTTGAGAATAACATTTCAAAGAACAGGAAGGATTTGACACTTAGAACAAATGAAAACCACTCGAGCGAAAGCTTAAAAAGTTCATTAAAACTTCTCACTATAAAACTTAAAAAGTTCATTAAACAAGAATTAAAGAATAAAAATGAACTTAAAAATAAGTTGCTAAAGAAGAAGAGAGCACTCAAAGTGACTTGGGATGAAACGAGTGCATCCGAAGAAGAGGAGCAAACCGATGAAGACGAAATGACAAACTTTACTTTGGTGACTCTCGACAATGAAGTAAAATACTCAAACGAAATCCCCTTAGTTTATTTCGAAATTACTTGATGCTTTTCATATGTTAGTTAATAAAAATAAAAAAATAATAAAAAATTATTAGGATCATGCTAGTAATTTTGAAAATGATAATGATAATTACATGTTTTATGAAAATATAATAAAATATTATATATAAATCTAATGCTAATCTTATGTATGTGCTTGAGAAGCAATAATGTGTATTATGTTGATTTCCGTATTGCTTTTTGATGTTGATTGAAGATGTCTTATGTTCAATGAAACCATGCTCTATGAAATCATAATGTAATAAAAATGTTAAAAGATTTGGTATCATGCTTGACGATTTTATATTTATTTATGCATGATGTTTTGAAGTAATGATGATTTTTGGGTAATTTATGATTTATTGAAATTGATGATTTTTTTATGATAAAATATGTGTTTCGGTTTTAATCAATGATGAATGGATTTGGCATAAAAGAAAAGGACATCAATCACATAAGTTGAAACAAAAAGAGGAAAGCATTTTTCTTTAAAAGTTCTCAATCCCTACCTTATTGAGTTTTCAAAAAAGGATTTTTGATGAATCTATTTGTATAATTTTTATGAATCTCTTGGATTATTAAAGTGATTTTGATGATTATGAATTTGAATGAATTTTGTCTATATTATGATCTTGATTTCTCGAAATTATAACTTGGGTTTTTCCTTATATAAATCAAGATCTCTCATTTGATCTCTTATGTTTTTTTTTTTGCCATTTGCTAAAGAGAAAATTATCTAAATTGTTCTTTTAATTACAACTTGAAAGTTTTCGATAAATCAAGATTTTTTCATACTTTGTTCTCCTATGTTTTTTTTCTATTCACTAAACAGGAGACTTATCCTAATAAACCATGATATGCTACTTGACATCTTAAAAATTTATGACTTGAGTTTTGTTATGCATTTCTTCCCTTCTTCGTTCTTGTTTACAATGACAAAAGGGAGAAAGAAAATCGCTAGATATTGATAAATCAATTAATATCATTTTGAATCTCTTATGATTTTGATGATTTGATGATTTGAATCTAAATAAGATTTTTTCAATCAAATCATGAACCTTCTCTTGATTTCTTAACTTGAGATTTTCTTTTATGAATCAAGATTTCTTACTCTTTATTTTCATATGATTCTTGCATTTTGTTTACGAGAAAATGTTCTATATGAATCATGTCTTTAGGTATTCACATGATCTTATCTTTCATGATATGATTTTTATAATTCCTTATATTTATGAAGTATATCTGAACACCAAAATTCATTTGATATTATTTATGTGATAATATGAAATTATGCATGAAATACTCATGAATTTATGTTGATGCATACAAATGAGAAGTTATGATCATGCATGGTAGGATGTAATATAATTTGACATTTTTATACCATCATGATTTGAATTATTTATGATTTGGAATGATGCATGCAATACTATGATTTATTGCTAAAATGATGCATCATGAATGCTTAAGTATCATGTATGATATGCCCATATTGATGATTTATTATTGGTATCATGAAGTAAGGATGAAATGTAAGGTTTTGAAATTATGCATATTTTAATTTGAAACTATAATGATACACAAATATACTGAAATAAGATTAATACTTTACCTTTGTCATGATTTAAAAATTATTGTAAAGGAAAAAAGAATTACAAAATTATTTTCTTCCCTTCTTTTTGACAAAGGGGGAGAAAGAACTAGCTTGCATGTTCTAAAATGATGTAAAATTTGTTAGCTTCTTGGGAGAAAGAACTAGCTTACATCATGTTCTAAAATGATGTAAAATGATGTAAAACTTGCTATCTTACTAGCTTGCACATCCCAAGTTGAAGCAAAATTGCTAACTTGCACTTCTAAAAAAAGAAGAAAGAACTTACTAACTTGAACATTACCAGAAATTACTAGCTTGCCTATCTTAAGAAGCAAAAGTGCAAACTTTACAATCTTGCACATCTTTAAAATTAATGATGATTTGGTGATTCGGGATGTTGTAAAGTGATAAACAATTTGATAGTTTGTATGTTACAAAACTTGCATATCTCTAAAACTTGCTAGTTTCACTTCTCCTTTTTGTTGATGACAAAGGAGAAAAAGTTATGTTAATGATCATACATAGAATGATATATTAAAAATTTGATTATGCATGATTTTATGATCACATATTGCAAATATTCATGATGAAATATTGCTTTGACTTGAATTCAATTTGAATTTAAGGTTATATCAATATGACATATTGATAGGGGGAGTAAAGGTTAACTCCATCATCAATTGGTTGTCATCGTGAAAAAGGGAGAGATCGTTGAATCTTGGATTTTGATGATGAAACCAATTGATAGTGTTTATGATTTGATCTGCATTTTGAGTGACGCAAGAAGTTTCGATCCGGGAGAGATAATTAAAGCAGGAAGAATGATGTTGGGTCGGAGTGGAACATGTCAAAAGATTGGACGTCGAGCCGGAGGATCGGTTGACATATCGACAGAAGGCTTCGGGCCATAGGTTTGGGCATCGGGCCAAGAAGTGCGGAAATTGCACCAAGGAAATTGGAGTTGCAGAGGTCAACTGGCTAATTGGGCAATAGGCCGCAAAAGAGGACGATGCGCCGAAGAATCGGACAAAGCGTCGATGAACCGATGACATGCCGGACAACATGATTCAAGCTTTGTAATAATTATCTAGATCAAAGTAGGTTTTAAGTGTGCAGAATTAACTATAATAGCAAGGCATAAAGCAAAATGAAGTCCCGGAGTTAAGAACGAGACTTCGTTGGGAGTTCGTCGGAAGTCCAAACGTTCGTTAGAAGTTCTGTCGGAATTGACCGAGAAGTCTAGGAGCTTGCCAGAGAAGCTCGTCGAAACTCGCCAAGAAGATCATCGTGAAGTCCAAGAGCTTGCTGGGAGTCTGCTGAAACATTGCCGAGAGATCATCGGAAGATCGTCGAAAGCTCGCTGGAAGAAACCTAGACTTATGGACTTATTTAGCTTAGTAAATATCTTAAAATTTATAGTTAGCACATAATTGGGTTGGAATTAGGCCAATTCAATTAGGGGCTAATTGGGCCACGTTTTGGTTGTGTTGGACGAAGTGAAAAGGTCCAAATAGTGACCAAACAGGTGGAACCAACGTGGCACAGTCTCCGAGACTGTGTCAAGCAGTGGTACCGCCTAGACTCAGTCTCTGAGACTATCAAACAGTGGTACCACTAGCCTGGGCGGTGGTACTGCCTGTACCCTAAAATTTTGGGGATTTAAATTTTAGCTCCATGTTTTGAAGCCATTTGAGGTCTATAAATACCTTACCTATTCCTACATAGAGTAGCAAGAAAAGATAATAAAAATTATATATTTCTAGAGTTTAAAACCGTTGTAAAGTATAAGAGTCCCTCCTCCTAAAATTTAGAGACCATTCTAAGGGAGAGTATGAGGGAAGCTTTGTAAAAAGGGGTTATAAAGGTTCTCTCTATCAAAAGGAGAATCGAGTTGTAAGGGTAGTTGATCTTCATCAATTGAAGGAAGATCGATAGTGGATGCTGGTGACCTCGACGGAAGAGGAATCGGTGGAGTGGATGTAGGTCAGACGACCGAACCGCTATAAAAATCTGGTTTGTATTTCTTTTGAGCAATTTACTTTAACTGCAAATTGCCTTCTTTACTTGCTTTAAATCCACTATGCTCTTCCGTATGCTTTCAAGTTAACATTTTCCGAAATGGGTTTAATCGTATGAAGAATTTTGAACCGACGTAATTTTTACCATTGCACTAATTTATCTGCCCCTCTTAGTGTCGACTCGTTCATGCCAATTAGAACATGCAAGCTAGCAGATTTTAAATCATTTTAAAGCATGCAAGCTAGCAAGTTTTATGTAGGGTAGTAAGATAGTAAGTTTTATAACATACAAGCTAGCAAAATTTTTCATCTTTTTAGAAAGTGTAAGCTAGCAATATTTGAGATGTTCAAGAAAGCAACTTTTGCTTCTTGAAATAAGCAATTTAGCAATCTTTGCTTCTCTTTTGAGATGAGCAAGCTAGTATGTTTTTGCATCTTTTTGAATTGTGCAAGCGAGCAAATCTTTCACTTTTGAGATGTGCACACTAGCAATTCATCAATTTTCAAATTATGACAAATGTAAAGTATTAATTTTATTTCAATATGTTTATGCATCATTATAGTTTCAAATTAAAACATGCACAATTTTAAACCATTACATTTGCATCCTTATTTAATGCATGATACAAATAATTCAATCATCACTTTGAGCATATCATACATGATACTAAGATATTAAAATTTTTAAGCATTTATCACTTCATGATTGTTGGTACCAAACATTCATCATTTATCAAATCATCATATGAAATATATTAAGAAAAAAAATTAACTTGGTGATGAGGTATACAGTTAATGAAGACAAATTATGAATATCAAGAGATAAATTATGATTCTTTTGGATAGCAAAAAGAATTAACATATAAACAATCTTGATTCATAAGAATCTCAAGCTGTCAAGGTCATGATTTATATATTAATGAAAGATCTCAAGTTATAATTCAAAAAATTATGATTAAAAAAAAAATCTTCTCTTTAAATAAAATACTAAAAAACTCGTAAGAGTCATATAAAAATCATGACACGAAGGATAATAATATGAAAGATCAAATTCGTGAATGATTCCTCTTGACAAATCTCTATTTAATAAATAATGAATAGAATTATAGGAGATCAAATAAGATATCTTGATTCAAATAAATATCAAATTATTAATGTCAAGAATCAAGATTCATTTGGATAAATCTTCTCTTAGACAAGTAAATCATAAATGAATCAAGAAAAGAATATTTCATATAAAATACATCTCATTATTAAAACAAATCATACGAAAAGGAATCCAAAATCATCATCAACATCACTTTTCGAAAAATTCAATGAAAACAACGTACATAAATTCCTATAAGATTAAAGATAACTCAAGTTCTTTTAAACAAGCGATTTGATTTATCATTTTGATTCCAATGATAATACTTTTTCCTTTTTATGTGTTTCATTTTATATTTCATATAAATATGCTCAAGTTTTTCGTATGAAACCCATCCATCTTGTTTAAAACTGAAAAAACAACTTTCATTGCGACAAATATCAAGAAGCCATGAATAATAAAAATCATCATGCAAAATTTTAAAATATAAACTTATTAAGCATGATATCATCAAACATGATTTCATAAAGCATTTTCAATCAAAATCAGAAATCATCAATTTAGATACACATTATTTTTTCTTAAAAACATACATAGGATTAATCATTAGATTTAAATCTAACATTTTCTTCCCTTATCATAAAACGTGCAATTGTCATTATCATTTTTAAAATTACTAGCATGATCCCAGTTTTTTAATATTTTCATTACATCATTAAACATGTAATTTTCAAGAAAAAAATATATATAACTGAATTAAAAATAACTTACGAAAAGCATCATGTAATTTTGAAATAAATTAAGGGGATTTTGGTTACCTCATCATCGAAAGCAGTTAAGGCGTAGTTTGTCACCTTGCCTTTGTTGGTTTGTTCTTCATCTTCGGATGAACTTGATCTGTCCCAAGCCACTTTGAGTATTTTATTCCTTTTTGGCAACTTCTTTTTTTTAAGTTCATTTTTATTCTTTAATTTTTGTTTTAAGAATTTCTTAAGTTTTAATGATAAGAGTTCAAAGTCATCATCACTTGAGCTTTTGCTCAAGTGGTTTTCATTTATTCTAAGTGCCAAATCCTTCATGTTCTTTGGAAGGTGATTCTCATGTTCATTAAGTGCATCATAAGTCATTTCATAGGTCATCGAGGACCCGATAAGTTCTTCAAGTGAAAATTTATTTAAATCATTTGTCTCTCGTATTGCCGTTACTTTCGATTCTCAATATTTAGAAAGCGATCTTAAGATCTTGTTAACGAGTTCAAAATTAGAAAAATATTTGCCAAGAGCTTTTAAACTATTGACGACATCCGTAAAACAGGTGTATATGTCAACAATGGTTTCGCTTAGCTTCATTCGAAAAAGTTCAAAATCATGCATTAAAATATTGACTTTAGACTCTTTATGCCTTCGTGTGTGATTTCGAGAGTGTGCCAAATATCAAAAGCCTTTTCGCAAGTAGAAACTCGATTGAATTCATTTTTGTCTAAGGCGTAAAATAAAGCATTCATAGCTCTAGCATTTAAAGAAAAAATCTTCTTCTCTAACTTATTCCAATCGTTCATTAGAAGAGAAGACATTTCAAATCCGTTTTCATTAACATTTCATAAATTTAAATCCAAGGAAAGTAAGAAAACTCTCATTTGAGTTTTTTAATATGTGTAGTTCATCCCATTGAACATGGGATGACGAATGAGAGAGTGACCCTCTTGAAAGCCGAAAAGAGTCATTTCTCTTAGGTGCTAAACCAAATGAGAAAAGATGTGGCTTTGATACCAATTGTTAGGAATGAGTTGGCACTAAGGGGGGGGGGGGGGTGAATTAGTGCTGTGGAAAAATTACCCATTTCAAAAGTCTTCATTTCGATTAAAACCAATTTCGACGAAAGCCATTTCGGAGAGATATTAACTTTGAAATCGGATTCGTAAGCATAGTAGAAGTAAAGAAAGTAAAACAGTTTGCAATAAGGGAAAATAGCAAGAATAGAAATGTAAACCGTTTTATAGTGGTTCGGTCATCGTGACCTACATCCACTCTGTCGATTCCCCTTCTATCGAGGCCACCAACATCCACTAATGATCTTCTTTCAATGGACAAAGATCAACTGCCCTTTTACAACCCTTTTCTCATTTTCACAGGTTTAGGAGTCAACCTTTTGCAAGCACTCACCCCTCCCTAAACAGAATTCTAAACTTCAAATTAGAGGAGGGATTCTTTCAAGTGATTTCTACAGTGTTTTCTCACTTTTAAGCTCTTTGTGCTTGTGTGTGTTAATCAAGGATGAGAGAAGTATTTATATGCCTTAAGTAGATTCAAACATGGAGCCTTAAAATGTCTCATCCTGGGTCCTTCTGGTACTGGTGGTACCACCTCCTGTGCTGGCGATACCACCGCTTGTGCTAGTGGTACCACCGCTTGTGCTAGTGGTACTACCGCCAGTGCTTTCTAACACTAGGCGATACCCCCGCTTGGCACCCTATCACTGGGTGGTACTGTTGAATATCAAATTTTGATGATGAAGTCAATTGCCATTTGTTATCTAATCTATATGTTGAGATAAGTGTACATGATTAACTACGATGGAAGTAAGACATACAGCAGAAGTTGCGTCGGAGTCAAGACCATGATCACGTTAGCAGTTCGAGGGCTCGACGGAAGTTCGGACGGTCGTCGGAGGTTCTACGGAAACAAATCCGAGAAGTCTAGGAGTTTGCCAAAGAAGCTCATCGGAACTCGCCAAGTGGATCGTCGCAAGTCCAGGAGTTTGCCGGAAGTCTGCCGAGCATCGTCGAGGGTTCGTCGGATGTTTGCCGGAAGTTCGTCGGAAGAAGCGATTGATGCACCGGAGCAAGTTATAGTATTAATCTCTTAAATACCATAGTTAGCATGTAGATTAAGTTAAGAATGGGAGGTGATCCCATTAACTTAATCTGGGGGCAATTGGGCCCTTGATAGATCCAAATTGGGCTGAATGGATCAGCCCATTCAGACCCAGAATTCTTGGCCGGCGGTGGCACCGCCTAGGAGCTCAGTCTCCCAAGAATGCTGGGCGGTGGTACCGCCCCTGTCAGGTTGTGGTACCGCTTGAGCTCGGTCTCCGAACGAAGCTGAGCGGTGGTACCGCCCAAGCTCAGTCTCCGAGCAGTGTCAGGCGGTAGTACCACCCAGTTCTGGCGGTGGTACTGTCAGGACCTCGGAAATCTAGGAGATGACACTTTTGAGCCCCAAATTCAAACCAGTTGGGGCCTATATAAACCCCACCCTTTCCTGCATGAAAGGACACCGAAAGCTTACATTTATTCTGAGAATTTGAGAGCTTAAAAGTGTTCTAAAAGGCTAGAAGTTCTTCTCCCTCTTTTCTTCTAAATTTTGATCATTCAAGAGAGGAGTGGAAATCTATAAGGGTTGTCTCCTAAGCCCGTCATAAGGAGTAAAGCTGTAAAAGGGTGGTTGGCCTTCACTTATTGAAGGAAGGCCTCTAGTGGACGTCGGTGACCTCATCGGAGGAGGAAGCTAAAAGTGGATGTAGGTCAAGATTGACCGAACCACTCTAAATCTCGGTTTGCATTTACATTCTGTTCTCTATCTTAACTGCAAACTGCCTCCATTGCTTTTCTTCAATTGTACTTCGCTTAATTTTAAGTTGAAGAACTTTCCGAAATGGTTTTTCATCAAAAGTGTTTTTATCATACGAACGTCGTTTTAAATCGTCGAAAGTTTTTCGCTGCACTAATTCACCCTCCACCCTCTTAGTGCTCTTGATCCTAACAATTGGTATCATAGCGGGGTTAACTTTCAATCGGATTAAAACCCAAGAGAGATGGCAAACGCTAGAAACTAAGAGGGCCACTCTATTACATGTCCACCCATGTTCAATGGGACGGACTACACCTACTAGAAGACCCGAATGAGGATCTTCCTTATTTTCATGGATTTTGAAATTTGGAATCTTGTTGAAAATGGATTTTCAAAGTCTTCTCTTCCAATGATCGATTGGAATGAATTGGAGAAGAAGACTTTCGCTCTTAATGCAAAGGCTATTTATGCCTTATTTTGTGCGCTTGATAAAAATGAGTTCAATCGTGTTTCGGTTTGTGAAACTGCATTTGATATTTGGCACACGCTCGAAGTGACTCACGAAGGCACGAGTAGAGTGAAAGAGTAAAAAATCAATCTTTTAATACATTCTTTGGAACTTTTTCGAATGAAACCGAGTGAGACCATAGGCGACATGTACACCCGTTTCATGGATGTAGTCAATGGTCTCAAAGGACTTGGTAAAAGTTTTTCAGATTTTGAGCTCGTGAATAAGATTCTAAGATCCCTTCCAAAGAGTTGAGACCCTAAAGTCATTGCTATTCAAGAGGCTAAAGATTTAAACAACTTTCCTCTTGAAGAATTAATCGGGTCATTAATGACCTACGAAATGACTTGCAAAGCTCATGAAGAGCAAGAAGACATCCTTCCAAAGAACAGGAAGGATATGACACTTAGAACTTTAGAAGACCACTTGAGAGAAAACTCAAGTGATGAGGACTATGACGATGACTTGACACTTCTAACAAGAAAATTTAAAAAATTCAATAAAAGAAACAAGTTTAAAAATGATAAAAAATAAATTTGAACCAAAGAAGGACCAAGTTATTTGCTACGACTGCAAGAAGCCGGGACACTATAAATGTGATTGTCCCCAAGCCAAGAAAAGAATACCAAAGAAGAAGGCGCTCAAAGCAACGTGGGATGACTCAAGCCCGTCCGAAGAAAAGGAGTCCAACATTGAGCAAGTTGCTCACTACGCCCTAATGGCCATCGGAGAGGAGGTAACGAATTTAATTGATGCAGATTTATCATTTGATGAATTATTAAATGCTTTCCATGACTTATTTAATGAATGCAAAATAATTAGTAGAAAATATAAATTGTTAAAAAAGGAGCATGATAGTCTTATTAGTAATTTTGATAAATTAAAAACTGAATATCATAATAGTTTAGCTCTATGTATAAAATACCGTGATCTAGAAACTCTCCAAAAGGAGAACTTGCTACTTAAGGACACCTTGAAGAAATTCGAGGTTGGTAGCAAGTCTTTGAATATGATCCTTACAAATAAGGGTCACGTTCCTAAAAGAAGTGGAATCGGATTTGTGAGAAGTCCTCACCAAAATCCAACCACCTTCATTAAAGGCCCTATCTTACATGTACGACACCAAAGCAAATGCAACTTTTGTTGCAAACATCAACATAAAACTTATCATTGTCCATTCAAGAAAGTTAGTCCCGTTGAATCTCGTATTTTGATGATGAAACTACTTGATATATGTTTATAATTTAATCTGCGTTTTGAGTGACGCAGGATGCTTCGATCAGGATAAGACAATTAAAGTAGGAAAATCATGTTGTGCCGGAGGAACATGTCAGAAGATTGGATGTCGGGCCGGTGGATCGGTCGACGTATCGACAGAAGGCTTCGGGCCGTGGACTCGGGCATCGGGCCAAGAAGAGCAGGTATTGTGCCAAGGGTATCGGAGTTACGGAGTCAACTGGCCGATTGGGCAATAGGCTGCAGGAAAGGATGATGCGCCGAAGAATCGGACGAAGCATCGAGGGACCAATGACATGCCGGACAACTTAGTTAATTACTTAGGATTAATTGTCTCAATCGAAGTTTTGTTTTAAGTGTGCAGGATTAACTATGATGAAAGTAAGATATGCAGCAGGAGTTGCGCCGGAATCAAGACAATGATCACGTTGGGAGTTTGAGAGTTCGACGGAAGTTCGGACAATCGTCGGAGGTTCTGCGGGAACAAATCCGAGAAGTCCATGAGCTTGCCAAAGAAGCTCGTCGAAACTCGCCAAGTGGATCA
Organism: Musa acuminata AAA Group; assembly: GCF_036884655.1. Taxonomy (NCBI): domain Eukaryota; kingdom Viridiplantae; phylum Streptophyta; class Magnoliopsida; order Zingiberales; family Musaceae; genus Musa; species Musa acuminata. Next base: position 12,112,725 of record NC_088359.1, read on the forward strand.
TCGCAAGTCCAGGAGTTTTCCGAAAGTCCGCAGGAGCATCACCGAGGGTTCATCGGATGATTGACGGAAGTTCGCCGGAAGTTCGCCGGAAGAAGCGATTGACGCACCGGAGTAAGTTGCAGTAAATGTCTTAGGAAATATCGTAGTTAGCACAATGATTAAGTTGGAAATGGGAGGTGATCCCATTAACTTAATCTTGGGACAATTGGGCCCCTGAAAAACCCAAATTGGGCCGAATGGATCAACCCATTCAGACCCTGATTTCTGTTGGGCGGTGCAACCGCCCCAGCTAGGAGGTGGCACCGCCTGGGCTAAGTCTCCGAGCGAGACTAGGCGGTGCAACCGCCCCAGCCAGGAGGTGGCACCGCCTAGGCTCAGTCTCCGAGCGAGACTGGGCGGTGCAACCTCCCCTGACAGAGGTGGCACCGCCTGGGCTCGGTCTCCGAGCTCTGGCTGAGCGGTGCAATCGCCTCGGTCAGGAGGTGGCACCGCCTGAGCTCGGTCTTCGAGCTCTGGCAGGAGGTGCAACCGCCCCTGACAGGAGGTGGCACCGCCCAGAGGCTCAGTCTTCGAGCTCTACCAGGCGGTGCAACCGCTCCAGTCAGGAGGTGCAACCGCCAATCCTGGAATTCCGGGAATTGACAGTTTTGAGCTCCAAATTCAAACTGGGTTGAGGCCTATAAATACCCCACCCATTTAGCACTGAAAGGAACAAAACATACACCGAAATCCTGATCTTGTTCTATGATTTTTAGAGATCAAAATTGTTGTAAAGGCCAAAAGTTCTTCTCCCTCTTTTCTTCCAAGTTATGAGCTTTAAAGAGAGGAGAGAAAATTCTATAAGGGTTGTCTCCTAAGCCCGTCAAAAGGAGTGAAACTGTAAAAGGGTGGTTGGCCTTTGCCTATTGAAGGAAGGCCTCTAGTTGACATCGGTGACCTCGTCGGTGGAGGAAGCCAAAAGTGGAGTAGGTCAAGATTGACCGAACCACTCTAAATCTCAGTTTGCATTTACTTTGAGCATCTTATCTTTACTGCAAACCTCCTCAATAGCTTACTGCCTTCTGTGCTTTTATGAACGTGTTTCAAAGTTCAGTGCTGTCGGAATCGGCGTTTAGATGCAAATCAGTTTTATCGTACGAACGTCGTATTTCAGTTTGCGCTTATATTCTGATTTCCATCATAACTGCAAACTGCCTTCATAGATTTACTTTAACGTCATCTCGCTTGATCTTAAGTTAAAGTAATCTTAGAATCAGCTTTCACACCGAAATCGCTTTTATCGTACGAACGCAGTTTTAATCGCAGAAATATTTCTGCTGCACTAATTCACCCCCCCCCCTCTTAGTGCTCTTGATCCTAACAATTGGTATCAGAGCCCAGTATTTCTCATTTCGGATTTACACCCGAGAGAAATGGCTCTTCATGGCTTTCAAGAGGGCTTATCGGTTGTTCGTCCATCGTTGTTTAACGGATTGGACTACACTTATTGGAAAACTCGAATGAGAGTTTTCTTGATTTCTATGAATTTGGATTTATGAAATATCGTTGAAAACGGTTTTCAACTTCCCTCCAAACCGATGAACGAATGGTCGGATTTGGAGAAGAAGTATTTTTCTTTAAACGCAAAGGCTATGAATGCCTTATTTTGCGCTTTGGACAAAAATGAGTTCAATCGGATTTCTACGTGCGAAATGGCTTTTGACATTTGGCGAACACTTGAAATCACGCACGAGAGAACTAGTAGAGTCAAAGACTCGAAAGTTAACATTTTATTGCATGATTTTGAGCTTTTTCGAATACAACCAAGCGAGACTATAGGCGACATGTACACCCATTTCACGGATGTCGTCAATAGTTTAAGAACTCTTGGAAAATGTTTTTCGGATTTTGAACTCGTAAACAAGATTTTGCGTTCTCTTTCTAAGAAGTGGGATTCAAAAGTAACTGCAATACAAGAAGCTAAAAACCTAAACAACCTACCACTTGAAGAACTAATTGGTTCATTGATGACATATGAAATGATGCACAATGCACATGATGAACAAAATCACCTTCCAAAGAACAGGAAGGATTTGGAACTCCGGACAAATGAATACCACTTGAGCGATGACTCAAGCGATGAGGACAATGATGAACTTGAACTTTGAACACTAAATCTTAATAAGTTTATTAAACAAAAATCTAAAATAAATAATAAACTTGAACGAAGGAAGAGGCCAAAGAAGAAGAACACAAAGTGGGATGAATCGAGCTCCTCTGAAGACGAGGAGAAAATCAAGAAAGGCGAGGTGACAAACTACACCTTAACCATTTTCAATGATGAGGTAATCGAAATCCCCCTAATTTATTTTGAAATTACTTGATGCTCTCATGATGTATTTTCTTTTTTAGGTTAGAATTAATTTTCTTAAAAATTACATGTTTAAAAAAAAAATTATGATCATGCCAAGTAATTTCGAAAATGATAATATTGCATATTTTATGATAAACAAATAAAATGATCTTAATTGAAAATATGAAATCATGGTTAAGAAGTAATAATGTGTATTACGTTGATTTTCATTGTTATTTCTTGATTTTGATTAAAAAAAAATCATGTTTGATTTGAAGAAATGAATAATGATGAAATTAAATATTTTGATTAACAATTTTATGCATGAAATTTTAAGCTATACATGATGATAAGCATGTGTTATTTTCATGTGTATTTGAAAAACTATGGCAAAAATGTGCTCAAATGCATGAACTTGTTAAGATTATTTTTCGGACTTTCTTGATTCAATGTTCAAATCACTTAATTGCCATGATGATTTTACACTATTACATGCCTTAATAACATGTTGGAAATTATGTGTTTTGGATACAAAATTTTTTTATGATCTGGCAAGATGCATGCAATGATGAAATATTCATGAATTTGAAATGATGCATGCAATACTTATGACAATGATGTGCATAATGTATTGCATATGATATGTAGCATGAATGCTTTAAATGATGAATGTTTGGTATCATGATCAACATGTTGATAAATGCTTAAAAATTTTAATGTTTGAGTATCATGTATGATATACCCATTAATGATGATTGATTTATTTTTCGGTATCGTGCATGAAAAATAAGGTTTTTGAAATTGTGTATGTTTTAATTTGAATATATATTGATGCACAAATAAAATTGATACTTACCTTTGTCATAATCTGAAAATTGAAAAAAAAAGGGTCTTCCCTTCTTTTTGACAATGACAAAGGGGGAGCAAGAATTTCTAGCGTGGACATCATGAAAAGAGGCAAACTAGCTAGCTTACACAATTCAAGATGAAAGCAAAAATTACACTCCTCTAAAGAGAAGATGCAAATGTAACACTTGCCAAGTTGTTTGCTTGCCTCATGTAAAACATTATCTCTTGCTAGTTTGGCATTTTGCTAGCTTGCACTTTGCAAAGAAAGCAAAAATGACACTTCTCAAAAGAGAAGAAAGAGCTTGTTATCTTGAACATCACAAGCTTGCCAAACAAAAATTGCAAAAGTGCTATCTTGCCTATCTCAAGAAGCAAAACTTGCAACTTGCACATTGCAATAGGAAGCCAGAATCATAAGCTTACACAAGAAAGCTATTTTGCATTTGCTTTCAAAATTTTTGCTAGCTTGTATGTAGTAAAACTTGCATATCGTAAAAATAGTTGCTATCTCAAGAAAATTAAACATGCTAAACTTATACCTTGCAATGGAAGCAAAATTGTGAGCTCAAACATTGCAAAGGAAGCAAAAATTTGCCAGCTTGCAACTTGCATATTTCAAGAAGCAAGAGTTACCTTCTTGAACATCTCTAAATTGCTAGCTTGCAAGTTCTAAAATATTGTAACATTGCTAGCTTGCATGTCCTAAAAGTGCTATCTTGTATGCTGTAAAACTTGCATATCTAAAACTTGATAGCTTGAATGTTCTAAGCATGATGTAACATTTCTGGCTTCAAAACTGCATGATGATAAAACTTGATATTATGTTTTTTATGCAATAAGTCAAACTAATATTCCAAACACAAGAATAGTTGGACTTCTCCTTTTTGTTGATGACAAAGGGGAGAAGTATGATGTTATGCATAAGTTTATGCATAAGTTCATGATGACGTGTTGCAAGTATTCATGATGAATATTGCAATGACTTGAATTCAGTTTGAATTCAAGATTCTATCAATATGGCATATTGATAGGGGGAGTTTGTTTAAACTCCGGGAGTTAAGTTTAACTACGTCATCAAGTGGTTGTCATCATAAAAAAGGGGGAGATTATTGAATCTCGTATTTTGATGATGAAACTACTTGATATATGTTTATGATTTAATCTGTGTTTTGAGTGACGCAGGATGCTTCGATCAAGATGAGACAATTAAAGCAGGAAAATCATGTTGTGCCGGAGGAACATGTCAGAAGATTGGACGTCGGGCCGGTGGATCGGTCGACGTATCGACAGAAGGATTCGGGCCGTGGACTTGGGCATCGGGCCAAGAAGAGCAGGTATTGTGCCAAGGATATCGGAGTTGCAGAGTCAACTGGCCGATTGGGCAATAGGCTACAGGAAAGGACGATGCGTCGAAGAATCGGACGAAGCTTCGAGGGACCAATGACATGCCGGACAACTTGGTTAATTGCTTAGGATTAATTGTCTCCATCAAAGTTTTGTTTTTAGTGTGCAGGATTAACTACGATGAAATTAAGATACGCAGCAGGAGTTGCGCCAGAATCAAGACAATGATCACGTTGGGAGTCCGAGAGTTCAATGGAAGTTCGGACAGTCGTCGGAGGTTCTGCGGGAACAAATCCGAGAAGTCCATGAGCTTGCCAAAGAAGCTCGTCGAAACTCGCCAAGTGGATCGTCGCAAGTCCAGGAGTTTTTCGGAAGTCCGCAGGAGCATCACCGAGGGTTCATCGGATGATCGACGGAAGTTGGCCAGAAGCTCGCCGGAAGAAGCGATTGACGCACCGGAGCAAGTTGCAGTAAATGTCTTAGGAAATATCGTAGTTAGCACAATGATTAAGTTGGAAATGGGAGGTGATCCCATTAACTTAATCTTGGGGCAATTGGGCCCCTGAAAAATCCAAATTGGGCCGAATGGATCAACCCATTCGGACCCTGATTTTTGCTGGGCGGTGCAACCGCCCTAGCCAGGAGGTGGCACCGCCTGGGCTAAGTCTCCGAGTGAGACTAGGCGGTGCAACCGCCCCAGCCAGGAGGTGGCACCGCTTGGGCTCAGTATCTGAGCGAGACTGGGTGGTGCAACCTCCCCTGACAGAGGTGGCACCGCCTGGGCTCGGTCTCCGAGCTCTGGCTGAGCGGTGCAACCGCCTCAGTCAGGAGGTGGCACCGCCTGAGCTCGGTCTTTGAGCTCTGGCAGGAGGTGCAACCGCCCCTGACAGGAGGTGGCACCGCCTAGAGGCTCAGTCTTCGAGCTCTACCAAGCGGTGCAACCGCTCCAGTTAGGAGGTGCAACCGCCAGATCCCGGAATTCCGGGAATTGACAGTTTTGAGCTCCAAATTCAAACTGGGTTGAGGCCTATAAATACCCCACCCATTCAGCACTGAAAGGAACAAAACATGCACCGAAATCATGATCTTGTTCTATGATTTTTAGAGCTCAAAATTGTTGTAAAGGCCAAAAGTTCTTCTCCCTCTTTTCTTCCAAGTTCTAAGCTTTAAAGAGAGGAGAGAAAATTCTGTAAGGGTTGTCTCCTAAGCCCGTCAAAAGGAGTGAAACTGTAAAAGGGTGGTTGGCCTTCGCCTATTGAAGGAAGGCCTCTAGTTGACGTCGATGACCTCGTCGGTGGAGGAAGCCAAAAGTGGAGTAGGTCAAGATTGACCGAACCACTCTAAATCTCGGTTTGCATTTACTTTGAGCATCTTATCTTTATTGCAAACCTCCTTAATAGCTTGCTGCCTTCTGTGCTTTTATGAACGTGTTTCAAAGTTCAGTGCTTTCGGAATCGGCGTTTAGACGCAAATCAGTTTTATCGTACGAACGTCGTATTTCAGTTTGCGCTTATATTCTGATTTCCATCATAACTGCAAACTGCCTTCATAGATTTACTTTAACGTCATCTCGCTTGATCTTAAGTTAAAGTAATCTTAGAATCGGCTTTCACATCGAAATCGCTTTTATCGTACGAACGCAGTTTTAATCGCAGAAAGATTTCCACTGCACTAATTCACCCCCCCCCCCCTCTTAGTGCTCTTGATCCTAACAAGTCCGAACAAACTAATTTGGGTTTCTAAAGGAACCATGGTAAATTTTATGCAACATGATAAACAATTTAGATCAGTTTTTGAGGCACCCAAAAGTAAATGAGTACCTAAAAATCATCCTTTCTTGTAGAAACATACACCATCACAAGCTAGGAGCAAGAGATAATATCTTGCTTTTTGAGTTCTCAACATTCATGACCCGAGATCCAAAAAGACTTGTGATGCTCTCTAGCCTAAATGATAAAAAAGAGGATTAGTAGAATTAATGCTACCAATTACTTAGTGATATTGATACAATCCTGTTTGATCCCTTAGATTTTGGAGCTCATAATTCTCCCTTCACACATCCTCTGTATTTCCGAATTCATCGCATTCATTCCTTCTTCATTTTATTTTCGGATCCAACTTACATCTTACAAGCCAAGTTTGTCATGAACTAGTAAAGCTTACAAACTTATATAATAAGTCACGAACATGTTGAAAATTGTATACGACATTTGAAGTAGAGTATGCACTTCACAAGATCTATCATGAACGTACGAAATCTCTCATCTTGTGATGGAAACCTTTACGTAATTACGTAATTAAGATTGATTGCTCCTCAAATAAAAATTTTCTGCAAATTGAAAACATCCACATCAGCCCACACAGCCCTCAAAATAGTGATCACCGTCTATAGGCGGTGGCACCGCCCAGTTGGCGGTAGCACCGTCGGCTGTCACAGGTAGCAAGCGGTTGCACCCCTCAGCCAGCGGTGCCACCGCCCGTAACTCTGCCCACTTTTTAAACCGAGCTAGGGTCGGCTGTAGAACCGACCCCAACTCACTCTCTTCTCCTCCTAGCAGCTCTAAAATCTTCTCCACCTCCATTCCTCCCCTTTAGTTGCCCAAAAGCTGCCCATTTCATGCAAGATCAAGAATCAATCATTCATCCTCTTGAAGATTTCAACTAAGGCATTCTCTAAGAGGCTTTTGATTTCTATTTTGAATCATCTACTCTTGCTCATTATTATCTTCCTAAATAGCAGTAGTTATGGGCTCTAGAAGATCCTCTAGGGACAAAGGGCAGAGGAGATTAGAAGAAGACTTTGATTCCACCCTTTTCGATTCAAAACTTCATGCCTAAAAATTTGCTTCCATAGAGTTTAGAAATGTCTATAAGGGAAAGTATGTTGATTTAAATGAACTAAGTAATTTAGAGACAATTCAATGGTTTACAAATTTAGATTTACTCCTAATCCTACAAATTAGTGAACCCATCTACCCAAGACTTGTTAGGTTGTTTTACAATAATCTACATATAGATGAAGAAGAAAGAGTGTCTACCTTATCTCTTAGCACAATATATTTCCATTATGGATATATTTATTTGCGACATGATAGGCATTCTCATAAAAGATAGAGGTCGTTATTTTAGAGGATTTTGGGATGATGAAACAGTTAGGACAACATACGTCGAAGCCTTAGGAACAATTTTCAGTAATCCCAACTTAGTGATACTTCCTAAAAGTTGTGAACATCTATTATCACTAAACACTAAAGTACTTCATCATATTCTAATTAGTATCATTCTCCCTAAACAATACCATCATGATGAAGTGAGTCAAATGGAACTAGGAACCATATACTGGATCATGAAAGGACATAACATTTGTTTTGGTTACCTTATCCAATAATATATGATAGAAATATCTAAGAAAGACATGATGCTTCCATATAAAGGTATAATCACTAGAATACTTAATGCCTATGATATTTCAATACCACCCAACGAAGAGGTAATAAAGGTAAATAGATTTAGCGTAATAAATAAAAATCTACTTCACTGAATGAGATGTTTATTTAGAAATTGAATGTGGGTTAGAATACCTAGAAGAATTGATCCCCCTCAACCTGAACCAGAACCAGAAACACCAATCTTTAGGGGTACTCAATCTCCTCCGACTGGTCCCTTTGAGGAAACACATCCATTTGAGCAAACTCCTGCATCATCTATTGAAGACATAGGGATTCCGATGGATCGCTTTGAACAAAGACAAGATCGGCTTGAACATCGCCAAGATCAAATCCTATCTAAGCTGCAGCAAATTCAACGATAATTTGACTCCTTATTTAGGCATTTTAATTTTCCTCCTCTTGAAAATTCTGTGGTCATAATTTCTTCTTGTCTTGTTGTAACAATTATGTTATTGTAAACTCTTTATGCTACTCACCTTGATCACAATGCCCCTTGCCTTGATAACTATTAATCCTTGATATGTTTTACTTAATGTATTATTTGGTGAGCATATGCAGAGTTAGGAATATTAATGTAGATTGAACATCGTTTTCGGATTTTCCTTGAATCTCTTTACGCTACTCGTTTTCAAATTTTTCTTGATCACTTAAGTTTCACGTTGAGATTGAATGCTTCTATAACATGCTTACTTTATAAGTTGAAAATCTTATGCCTTGGTTTCCATGATGAGCATGTTATACTCTCATTGTGATTTGAGAAGATTCATACATCGAATTCTTAATCCTTGAGCACTACAAAATTGTGTCCAAATGCATGAACTTATTAAAATTATTTTTCAGACTTTCTTGATTCAATGATCAATCACTTAATGCTATGATGAGAAGTTTACATGATTACATGTCTTAATAATATGTTGGAAATTATGTGTTTTGGATACAAAAAATTTCATGATGATAAGCATGTGTTATTTTCATGAGTGCATTTGAAAAACATATGGCAAAAATGTGTCCAAATGCATGAACTTATTAAAATTATTTTTCGGACATTCTTAATTCATTCACTTAATTGATATAATGAGAATTTTATACTATTACAAGCCTTAATAACATGTTGGAAATTATGTGTTTTGGATACAAAAATTTCCATGATCATGAGCATGTTTTATCTTCATTATTATGTTTGAAAATCTATAGCAAAACCATGTCCGAATGCATGAAAGTGTTAAATTTTATTTTCGGATTTTCTTGATCCTAATATGATTTTGTATTTCTCTTCCATACTTAATGTAGCTTTCATAAGCATATGTCATATCGAGTTTGTTTCATATCATTGATTTTTGACATATGGAATCAATTAACAAATGCATCTCTCATAGACTTATCGTGTGAAAAATATTTTTTTCGAGAAATGGATTTGATGAAATGGTTCCTTCTTATGAATTTCTTCTTGAAATAGGAAGATCTTTTTTAACACTTGCAAGTATTTGATTCACATACATATCTTGATCCTTGCAAAAATGAAGCGTGATTTAATCTCTTATCGATTTTAACTTTATTCAAGTAATCTCACAAATGGTTTTCCTCCTTGATGCAAAAAGATAATGACAAATAAAAAAGAAGAAGTAATGAAAGCTATCTCCATGTCATATTTTCCTTGAGATGTTTGTATAATTGGTATCCTATCACTCATTGTTAAAAAATAACATGAATCATTACCGCACTTTGCTTAAAGTTTGCCTAAATAGTTCTTCTTTTTGTTGATGACAAAGGGGGAGAAATACATGGTAAATTAATGATAGAATTGCTATGAGGACCATATTTGAATTATATTAAGATATCAAAAGCTTGCATTGAAATATATGATAAATTGATAATAAAATTGCTATGATTGCCATATTTGCACTATGCCATATTTGCACTATGTTAAGATATCTAGAGCTTACATCACAATTCTACAAATTAATATCTTGTCATGTGATGAAATACTATGATTGCTAAACACTTGAAATGTTTGCATTATGTTAAGATATCAAGAACTTACATTGTAATTTTCATGTTGATATCTTACCATATGATGAATTGCTATGATTGCTATCTTTCATATTTGAATTGTAAAACCTGAAAATGGTTGTCAAGCCTTGACATCATTTTCAGAGAGATACATCATGATAGGAATCATGATGGGAGTATTGATAAGGTTAAACGATCTTAACTTATCAATATGTCTCTTGAATTCAAAAGCTTTGAATTCAAGAATGACTTATCTCAAGTATGACATATAGATAGGGGGAGTTAAGGTTAACTCCGTTATCAATTTATTGTCATCATAAAAAAGGGGGAGATTATTGAATCTCGGATTTTGATGATGAAGTCAATTGTCATTTGTTATCTAATCCATATGTTGAGATAAGTGTGCAAAATTAACTACAGTGAAAGTAAGACATGCAGCATAAGTTGCGCCGGAGTCAAGACCATGATCACGTTGGCGGTTCGAGAGTTCGACGGAAGTCCGAAGGTCGTCGGAGGTTCTGCGAGAACAAATCCGAGAAGTCTAGGAGCTTGCCAAAGAAGCTCGTCAAAACTCGCTAAGTGGATCGTCGCAAGTCTAAGAGTTTACCGGAAGTCTACCGGAGCATCGCCGAGGGTTCGTCGGATGTTCGCCGGAAGCTCGCCGGAAGAAGCGATTGATGCACCGAAGCAAGTTACAGTATTAATGTCTTAAATATCATAGTTAGCATGTAGATTAAATTAGGAATGAGAGGTGATCCCATTAATTTAATCTGGGGGCAATTGGGCCCTTGACAGACCTAAATTGGGCCGAATGGATCAGCCTATTCGGACCCAGAATTCTTGGCCGACGGTGGCACCGCCTAGGAGCTCAGTCTCCCAGGAATGCTGGGCGGTGGTACCGCCCCTGTCAGGCAGTGGTACCGCTTGAGCTCGGTCTTCGAGTGAAGCTGAGCAGTGGCACTGCCCCTATCAAGTGGTGGTATCACTTGAGCTCGGTCTCCGAGTAGTGTCAAGCGATAGTATCGGCCAGTTCTGGCGGTGGTACCACCAGGACCCCGGAAATCCGGGAGATGACACTTTTGAGCTCCAAATTCAAACCAGTTGGGGCCTATATAAACCCCACCCTTTTTAACATTAAAGGGCACCGAAAGCTTGCATTTATTCTGAGATTTTGAGAGCTTAAAAGTGTTGTAAAAGGCTAGGAGTTCTTCTCCTCTTTCCTTTTAAGTTTTGATCATTCAAGAGAGGAGTAGAAATCTATAAGGGTTGTCTCCTAAGCCCAGCAAAAGGAGTAAAGCTGTAAAAGGGTGGTTGGCCTTCACCTATTAAAGGAAGGCCTCTAGTGGACGTCGGTGACCTCATCGGAGGAGGAAGCCAAAAGTGGATATAGGTCAAGATTGACCGAACCACTCTAAATCTCGGTTTGCATTTACATTCTGCTCTTTATCTTAACTGCAAACTACCTCCATTGCTTTTCTTCAACTGTACTTCGCTTAATCTTAAGTTGAAGAACTTTCTGAAATGGTTTTTCATCGAAAGTGTTTTTATTAAATCGTCGAAAGTTTTCCGTTGCACTAATTCACCCCCACTCCCCTCTTAGTGCTCTTGATCCTAACAGGTACCACCGCCTGACAGCCTTAGAGATTGAGTTTGGGTGGTACCACCTCGTAGACCGACGGTACTATCGCCTGACATAGTCTCGGAGATTGTGCCATGACGGTTTCATTTGTTGGGTCATTGTTTGAGACTTTTCTCTTGGCCCAACACAGCCCACACTTGGGCCCAATTGGCCCCTAATTAGGTTGGCCCAATTCCAACCCAATTATGTGCTAACTATGAATTTAAGGCATACACTAAGCTAAATTAGTCCGATAAGTCTAGGTTTCTTCCGACAAGCTTCCGGCGATCTTCCAACGAACTTCCGATAATCTCTTGGCAATATTCCAATGAACTCCTAGCAAGCTCCTGGACTTTTCGATTAATTTTGGCTGAACTTCCAATGAACGTCCGGACTTCCGACGAACTCTCGAACTCCCAACGAAATCTCGTTCTCGACTCTGGGACTTCATTTTGCTTTATACCTTAATCACTATCATAGTTAATCCTGCACAAGTAAAACCTGCCAGTCATAGGTGCCCAACAAGCCAATCATGTGAGTGATAACATGTGTGACTTGACACGCAATCGTTTTGTTTGTTATATTTTAGCATTTATCAATATATATATATATATATATATATATATATATATATATATATATATATATATATATATATATATATATATATATATATATATATATATATTATGTCCTTTGATCTATGTAATGAGAATTGGATCGTGATGAGATCACGATAATGAGATCGATTCGCCTTTAAATACAAATCCTAAATAATCCCGGTCATACATTACTCGAGAGAGACATCGAGATAACCAGACAGACTTGTGTGCTGTATACCCATCCATATGATGGATGCAGTTGGTCTCATAGTTGCTCATGTGGGGACACTAGGGATACAGTACAAGTGCTCATTAGAGAATGAGTTCGCTGATTGATCCGCTTACGAAATGTTGGATGGTTGATGATACCTTATTGTCAAACAATGATTCCGTAGTCCTAATATTGTATCTAGTCATTAGACTTAAGAAACCAAGGATGTCCTGTATGAGTGCTCCACTCTTTGATACCGGACTTATAGGTTTGGATGTCCTCGATATAGTACAATCGGTTATCGGGAGTGACAGTCAACCTTACGAGGGCTATTGAGTGTCGCTAGAGGATCATCCACTCTTGGTGTCATGAGAGGAATATCCCATGTGTTCTTGCTCAGACAAATTCATGGCCAGGGTCATTTGGATTGAGAAAGAGTTCTCCGGGAGAATCTGATTAGAGCAAGACTCGAGTAGAATTTGTATGGGTTTGATAGCACCATGCTCGGTATACGGTCTCTAGGATATTAAATGGATGAGGGACTATAGGTACACGGTAATTGAGGACAGATAGGTCCAATGGATTGGATTCCCCTGTATCGTCTGGGGACTGCGGCGTAGTGGCCTAATACGCCCGTAGTCGATGAGTCGAATGAATTATTATGGAGATAATAATTCACTGAGCTAGAAGGAGTTCAGATAGGTATGACCCAGGGCCAGCTCGATATTGGGCCTACAAGGTCACACACATATGGTAGGCATTGTGATGAGTAGAGGTTCGGATATGAGATATACGTCGGAGCCCCTATCTTATTGGATATCCAATAAGCCCATGAATTATTAGATCTTATGGATGAGATCCAATAAAAGCCCATAAGAGATTATTGGATAGAGATTCGTAGCTCTATTGTGTAGATCACCGCTAGAGAGGAGGACACTTGACCTCCTTCATCCTCTCCTAGAGATCTACAAGGATTTAGGGATATACAATCTCCCTAAGTAACACAATCTACTCTATACGTAATTTTAAGTTTCATGAATTTTTACGCACCAATCTTCGCACAACGACGAATTTTCGTTCTTTCGATGCGCATGTGATGTCGCCTCCAAGATTTTCCACAAAACCTACTTCGATTTAGACAATTATTACAAAGCTTGAATCATGTTGTCCGGCATGTCATTGGTTCATCGGCGCATCATCCTCTCTTGTGGCCTATTGCCCAATCGGCCAGTTGACCTCCGCAACTACGATATCCTTGGCGTAATTTTCGCTCTTCTTGGCTCGATGCCCGAACTCATAGCCGAAAGCCTTCTGCCGATACATCGACTAATCCTCTAGCTCGACGTCCAATCTTTTAACATGTTCTACTCCAGCCCAACATGATTCTTCCTGCTTTAATTGCCTCTCCTTGATCGAAACCTCCTGCGTCACTCAAACGCATATTAAATCATAAACACTATCAATTAGTTTCATCATCAAAATCTGAGTTTCAACACGCTTGATAGAGCTCGAAGTTCGAGCTCTAGCGGTACCACCACCTGACAAGGGCGGTACCACTGCCTGGCAGCATTAACTGTCGATGGTACCACCGCCTAGACCACTTGGGAGACTGAGTCACCAAGCGGTGCCACCACCGACCATGACTTCAAGTACTGAATGGGTTGTTCAACCAGCCCAATTCAGCCCTATTAAGGGCCCAGTTGGCCTCTAACTGATTTAGTGGGATCCCAATCCTAACTCAACTTAAGGCCTAACTATGATAATTTAAGACATTAACTAAGTAATCTTGGTCTGGTATGTCAATTGTTCTTCCGGCGAGTTTCTGGCCATTTTTCGACGAACTTCTGATAATCTCTTAGCAATGTTCCAATGGACTCCTGGCAAGCTACTAGACTTTATGACGATATTCTTGGCGAGTTCCGACAAGCTTCTTTGGTAAGCTCCTGGACTTCTCGGTCAATTCCGACAGAACTTTCAATGAATGTCCGGACTTCCGACGAACTCTCGAACTCCCAACGAAATCTCGATCTTGACTCCAACCCAATATATATACTTTATGCCTTACTACTATCGTAGTTAATACTGCACACTTTTCTCAACATATAGATTAGATCATACACTTTACCAATTGATTTCATCATCAAAATTCAAGATTCAACAATCTCTCCCTTTTTTATGATAACAATCAATTGATGACGGAGTTAACCTTAACTCCCCCTATCTATATGTCATACTTGAGAAAAGATATTCTTAAATTCAAGGCCTTTGAATTCAAGCATCATACCGATAAATTATATTCATTTAAACTTATCAGCACACACATCATGATACTTATCATGATTTACCAATTCAAAATACGATAGCATGTATTTATAAAGAAATGATGTCAACATCCATTTTCAAGTCTAATGATGATAAACAATCATCATTTTCAAGTATGATACGAATTTCAAATATGAAATTTAGCAAGATGATAAAGATAGCAATTCATCATTCCATGATAAGATATCAATTGTAAATCGTGAGTTGAGCTCATGATATATTATCATAATGAAAGATATTTATTAAGCATTCATGAAACATTTCAAGTATTTATAGTACATTTTAATATGTTTCAAGCATTTACGACAAGATACATTTTATACATTTGTCTTAAATATTCAATTTGTTATCAATTTACCATATTTATCCCCCTTTGTCATCAACAAAAAGGAGAACCATTCAACAATGCAAGTGTCGTAAACAAAATTAAGCAAGTTTCACACCAATTTATCCGATCTATAAAGGAAGGTAAGCAAAAACTTTTCATGATAACCTTTTTGGATAAGCTAGAGTTTTTACTCGAGGGCTTTTTGGTTCTTCATTAGATGTGCAAGTTTCATTCTTCCTTTGTCATAAAAATAAGAAGAAGAGGAAGAAGGGTAAGGAAAGAATCCATGAAGAACCAAATTTATGATTTGAAAAGAATCCATTTTATCATACTTCAATTTTAACAAAGAGAAGGGATTCATGAAAAGGATCAAGGTATCCATGTGAATTCAAATCGCCATTCTTGCAAGTAATTATCACACACTAAAATTCATCTTTCAGGGATCAAGATATACATTGGAATTCATAAAATTCATCTTTCACAAGAAGAGTAAGGAATAATTCATGGGAGAGGAGCATCAGGAATAAAACTTCATAAGTTAAATCCGTTTCTCATTAAAAATTCACAAGAGTGAAATACGTGAGAGATGCTTTTATCAATGAATTCTATAAGTGAAGTGATTAAGTGTATCAAGAATCATTAAGTGATGGAGCAAGGGTATGAAATAAATTTGATACCAAGTAATTTGATATTCCGGATTTCATAAAGGCCTTAGATACGAAATGAAATAATTTCATGAATGCTTAAAAAAAAATTGAGAAAGTCCGGAAAAGATGTACATCAAATTCATGCATTCAGACAATTTAACATCCCTAACTCTCTTTTAAAGGTTTTATGAAGATATCGGTTAATTAATGTTTCGTATCAATAAACTCTAAAGATATGTCATGGTTATTAACATGATCTCTTATGAAATGATGCCTAATGTCAATATGTTTAGTTCTAGAGTATTGAATAGAATATTTTATTAAATATATTGCACTCATGGTATCATATTTTATTGGAATGTTCTTAAGGTGAATCTTATAATCTTCTAATGTATTTTTCATCTATACAACTTGTGCACAACATGCACTTGCCACTACGTATTCGGGTTCGGTTGTAGATAGTGCAACCGAATTTTGTTTCTTAGAAGACCAAGAGACAAGTGCATGACCTAAGAATTGACATGTTCTGAATGTGCTTTTTCTATCTATTCGACATCCAGCAAAATCCACATCAGCATAAGCAATTAGGTCAAAGTTTTCAGATTTTGGATACCATAATCCTAGATTAATGGTTCCTTTAAGATATCTAAGAATTATTTTAACTGCTTTAAGATGAGATAGCTTAGGATTAGATTAAAACCTAGCACAAACTCCTACGCTAAACATAATGTCCGGTCAGTTGCGGTGAGGTATAGTAAACTACCTATCATACCCCTATAAGCTTTTTGATCAAAGCTTTCTCCACTTTCATCAATGTCTAACTTAGTAGAGGTACTCATAGGAGTATTGATAGCCTTTGAACTATCCATACTAAACCATTTTAGCAAGTCTAATGTATATTTTGTTTGACTAAGAAAAATACCATTACTAAGTTGTTTGATTTGTAAGCCTAAAAAGAAAGTTAGTTCACCCATTAAACTCATTTCAAACTCTTGGCTCATACTCTTGGCAAACGATTCGCATAAAGATTCATTTGTAGATCCAAAAATAATATCATTAACATAAATTTGAACAATAAGAAAGTTTTTTTTTAAATTTTTAATAAACAATGTATTATCAACCTTGCCTTTAGAGAAATTATTTTGGATAAGAAAGGAGCTAAGTCTCTCGTACCAAGCCCTTGGGGCTTGTTTCAATCCATAGAGAGCTTTAGTCAATTTAAACACATGATTCGAAAAATTATCATTCTCAAATCTGGGAAGTTGTTCAATATAAACTTCTTCGGAAATAAAGCCATTAAGAGAAGTACTTTTGACATCCATTTGAAATAACTTCAAATTATTACTACTAGCATAGGCAAGGAGCATCCTTATGGCTTCTAATCGTGCCACAAGAGCGAAGGTTTCGTCATAATCGATACCTTCTTCTTGGTTGAAACCCTCAGCCACTAATCTAGCCTTGTTTCTAACCATGATACTAAATTCATCTTGCTTGTTTCTAAAAACCCATTTAGTACCAATAAATAAATAGTCATTTGGCTTAGGAACAAGCTTCCACACCTCATTTCTCTTAAGTTGGTTCAACTCTTCTTGCATTGTGATAACCCATGAATTATCTTTCAAAGCCTAGTCAATGCATTTAGGTTTAATTTGAGAGAGAAAATCGGTGTTGGCACAAAAATTCTTAAGAGAAGAATAAGTTTGAACCCCTTTTGATGTGTCTCCTATGATTAGTTCTTTAGGATGAGCATCTATATACTTCCATTCCTTGGATAAAGATATTTCGGAAGAAGATGCATCCAAGTTGCTGAATGGAGAAAGGGTTTCATTTAAATTCAAAGCATCAAAATTAACATCTTCATCAAAATCATTTTTCTTAACTTCGAAAACTTCATTAAAAATAACATGAATAGACTCTTCTATAACCAAAGTTCTTTTATTAAAAATATGAAATACTTTAGAAATAGAAAAATAGCCAAGAAAAATTCCTTCATCGGATTTTGCATCAAACTTTCTTAATGTATCTTTTTCATTCAAGATAAAACATTTACAATCGAAAACTTCAAAATATAAAACGTTGGGTTTTTTGTTATTCCATAATTCATAAGGAGTTTTGGAAAGTAATGGTCTTCCTAGAACCCTATTCATGACATAGCATGTCATATTAACGGCTTCGACCCGAAAGTATTTGGGTAGGCTATGTTGAACTAATGGTCTTCCTAGAACCCTATTCATGATATAGCATGTCATATTAACGGCTTCGGCCCAAAAGTATTTGGGTAGGCTATGTTCGTTCAACATAGCCTACCCAAATAGGAAGAGGGGAAGGTTGCGATTGGGAAAGAAGAGAAGGAAAGGAAAAAGAAGAGGGAGAAGAGAGGGAAGAAGAGGAAGAGGGGAAGGTGGCTGCGGCTACGGCAGCGGCAACGGCGATGGTTGCAGCAGCGGCGGTGGCTGCAACAAATGTGTTTGGGAAAGAAAAAGAAAGGAAGAGAAAAAAAAAAAGAGGGGGGGGGGGGGGGGGTGGTGCTGCGACCGTGGCTGCGACTGTGGCAATGGCAGCGGCAGTGGCTATGACAATTGCGGCTGGGAAAAAGAAGATAGATACAGAAAATGAAATAGGGAAAGGAGATGGAGGAAAAGTAGAAAAAGATTTTAGCTTACACCTTCTTCGGATCTTTGGATCAATACCTTTGAAAGACAAGTGTTTCGATCTTTCCTATTGCAAGTATTCTATTCTTTCCTATTGCAAGTGTTCTATCCTTTCCTGTTGCAAGTGTTTTGATCCCTCCTATTGCATGGGTTTCAGTCTTTTCTATTGCAATTACATCTCTACTTTTGCCTTGAATATGAAAACTTTGAATTGCTCTAGCCTTGCAATTGATACATCTCTTGTTTAGACGTAATGATTTGAATCTGGAAAACTTTTGAGATTCTAACCCTTCCACCTTGTTTTAGCTATAAATCCCTGCATAGATTTCCAAACTTGACAAAATTATTTAATCAGAATATAGACTCGTAAAATTTCTTTTGACAACTTATTTGAATAATTTGGAGTAGATTTGCCTATCTAAACTTCTGTTTCGATTGACCCTATGGATTCTGCAAAACAGAGTCCGTACCTTCTGACCTTTTGATACTAAACTACTTATAAGTCAATGCTAGGAATTCTGATTTATGCAAAATTTACTTTGTTGGAGACTAGACTCCTATATATTTCTTTTGATGCCTAGAATGAAAGATTTTGAGTACGAATACCTGCCCAGCTATTTGTTGAATCTGATCTTATGAATTTGGCCAAACAGAGATTTTATTCTCCGACCTTTGTTTACCAAATTATTTGTAACTCTCTATTGGGAACTTCAATTCGTATAAAGATTATTTTATCTGAAAGTAGATTGAAATATCTTTTGAATGATATATTTCTGAGTAAATGGAGCATAATTGATAGTTTGAATCATTGGTTCAATGTGCCTATCATATTCTGTCAAAAATCGAGCTTTGGTTGATTTCGCCTGTTCTTATTCTATTCCCTTTGGATATTGATTTCATCTAGCATTTTTTCTTCAATTAAGCTTTATATTACTGCTTTAAATTCTTGTATGCTCTTTTCCTTAAATTATTTGCATTCTTGATAAAGTAAAGTTTGTGTTGTATCGTATTATTTCGTATGGACACATGTATGTTTCATTGTTCCGTATGTGCTTCCGATATGTGCCAAAATCCTTGTATGCTCTTGCCTTTATTTCCTTTCAAATTTGAATGCATTTGTGAGAGATTATGTTTGTATCGCATTGACTCATAAAGGCACATGTATTTTTTGTTGTTCCGCATGTGCTTCAGATATATGTTATTTTTATTGTTCACACTGTCCTTTTGTACTCTGGTGTTTGTGGGATATTTTAGACCTTTGCCAGAAATGGTAAAGGGATTATGCTTAGAGCCCGCGATGCTCTGCCAACCCCCTCTGGCTTCACTTAGACATGGGTGGATGGAGTTCCCAAACGTGCAAGACTTTTGTCTGGTGGTCATTCAGAAATGGATAAATCACGTTTTGTCTGTGGTTCCACTGCACCTTTTGTATGTTTGATATGATATCCAAAGCTTTGGTTATATGTTTCTATACATGCTTTGGATAAGAATGATATGAATGCAACGTCAAATACGACATTTGAG
The DNA here is from genome assembly GCF_036884655.1 of Musa acuminata AAA Group. NCBI lineage: Eukaryota > Viridiplantae > Streptophyta > Magnoliopsida > Zingiberales > Musaceae > Musa > Musa acuminata. The sequence goes on from NC_088359.1 coordinate 12,132,612, forward strand.
CTTTTGTTTCGTATTTGTTCTTTGATATGCTCTGAAATGGTTCATATGTCGTTGATTTGCTTTGAAATATTTCATATACCATTGATATGTTCTGAAATGTTTCATTTGTCATTGATAAGCTCCGAAACATTTCATACGCCATTGATAAGCTTTGAAACATTTCATTTGTTATTGATATGCTCTAAATTATTTTATTTGCTATTGATATGCTCCGAAATGTTCCATACGCCGTTGATATGCTCCGGAACATTTCATACGCTATTGCTATGCTCCAATTACTACCTATTCCATTTGTTATGAACCAATTATGTTTTGAATGAAATAACATTTACGAATTTGTATCTAATGAAATGTTATCCTTGAATCACTTGTATTTTGCTTAGCATTGTTATACCTTGTTTGTTTGAAAACTGTTCCTTTTTATTCTGGATATGTTTTATCACTTGATGAGCTATTTTTAGCTCATTCTGTTATCAATCTTTTAGGTCAACTTGTCACTCTCTGATATGTTTGTATTGGGCTGAGGCAGTGAAGAGCTATTCAGAATTGTGGGCTAAGTCTTGTTGGTTGTTATATTAATGTTGAATAAGCATATTTTGTATGTAATGAAAATGTTATCGATGAACCTGAATAGATATATTGTGTAAAAGTGTTAGAAGATCTCTCTTATTTGGAATTTCGGAATGTTAAGTTTAGTCTACAATGATATGGACCGGTGGTAAATGGTTGGAGTTCTGATTGTATAAATTGCTTTACTTGTGGAATTATAAGTGTTGTTAATATTTTGTTAAGTTGACTTGAGTTTCTATTAATGTGAATTATCGAGTGATGTGATATATGATTATAAATTGCATAGGTTTTATGGCTCTGAATTTGATTGAATGTTTCTTAGTGTCCTCAAATGTTAGTTTGTGGATCCTAGATTGATTTGTGATGAAAAATTTTAAAATTATCGATTTGAGGGGGCATGACAGAGGTGGTTTCAAAGCATAGTTTAAGGATCACTGAAATATTTCATATGTTGATATGCAAAATATATTGAGGTCTAGAAAACAATAGTGATCGAAGAAAATTTTATTTGATGTCTTTAGGAATCTAGGAGGACGAGGACATTTAGTCCTCCTACTTCATGTGCTTCTAATAAATTAAGGAGGATAAAAGGGTTGATCAGTGATATTAAATCAGAGTGATGCAACGGAAGCGTAATGAACCTAATACATTGGTGGTAGAATAGTGGTAGAAAAATGGATAATGCGAATGGAGAAGATATTTGATATATGAAATTATTCTGATAATCGAAATAATTTCTAGAGATCAAGGACAGGAATAGCAAGGACAAGTTTACCAATAAAAATATAATTGAAAATGAATTAGAAAATGATAACAAGAGAGTCAAGACATTTGGATTTGAAAAGGGAAGTCACCATAAAAGACTCAATCCTGTGTAAGATGCAGGCTAAATTATGAAATAAGTCTATGTTTTCAAGTGATTGGAGCCTATTTTGTTTGTGGAAAGCTATATCATAAAATAAAATACTGCCCTTTGAATAAGAAGAAAGAGTCACTACCTCCTAAATCATCAGCCCATGTTAGAGTGTATATTATCACTGAATATGATTCTAAAGCTTTTGAATTAGTGGTCGAAGGTATTATTCATGTTTTTGAAAGAATGCAAAAAAATTTGTTTGACCATGGGTCTCATCTATGATTTGATTCATAATATTTTGCTTATCACTTGGGCATTCAACCTAAACCACTGGATTATATACTATTTGTAAATACGACCATTGGGGATCCTTTGATAACGAACTTGATCTAGTCATCTTGTTTGATTTCTATTGGAGAACACGAACTTCTTGCTGATTTGGTTCTCCTAGAGATTTAGAATTTTAATATTATACTTGGTATGGATTGACTATCTTCCTATCATACCAGCATAGATTGTTATACACAATGATCAATCTTGCATACTAGATCATCCCATCTTTTATTTTGAGAGTAATGGGTATGATTTACCTCCTTCTCTGATGTATCCCAAGATGACTTGCTAGGATTACGTCCAGACAGAGAGGGTGAATTTGCTTTTGATTTGGTCTTTGGGATAATTTCAATACCTAAGCCTCTCTATAGAATGAAACCATTTGAGTAAGTAGAATTGAAAAAGCAACTATAAAGACTATTAGATAAAGGTTTTATTTGACCCAGTGTTTCATCATGGGGTGCTTCGGTGGTGTTAGCTAAGAAGATGGATGGAACATTGAGACTTTACATTAGTTGTAGATAATTGAATCAGGTAACCATTAAAAAAAAATATCATCTACCCAAGAGTAATGACCTGTTGATCACTTACAGGGTGCATAAATATTTTTCAAGATTGATTAGAAGTCAGGTTACCACCTATTGAAGATCAAGGAAGAGGATATTTCAATCACTCTTAGATGATTGTGTAATTGTATTCTATTGATAAAACTATTTGGGAGCTGGAGAAGGAATAGAAGAAAAACATAATCCTCATCTTTTCATCGATTGAGATATGACCAATTTAGATGACTAAATTTTCTTTAGGGGGGGAGAGTGTAATATCCCTCACGTCTGAAATTTATTTATAAGGACGTATTTGTAAATCGGAAGACCTATATGTAAATATAGCAAATATAGTTATTAAACTGTTATGCTATAGAAAAAAAAAGAAAAAAAAGGGAAATGGCGGTTTTATCCCATCGCCTCCTACGCACTTTGTTTCCCTGGGAAATATAGAGAGGATCTGTGGAGCGTTGGGGAGAAGAAGAGAAGTAGAGAAGAAGGGAAGAAAAAGAAGAGGGAGAAGAGAGGGAAGAAGAGGAAGAGGGGAAGGTGGCTACGGCTATGGCAGCGGCAATAGTGGTGGTTGCAGCAGTGGCGGTGGCTATAGCAGTTGTGTTTGGGAAAGAAAAAGAAAGGAAGGGAAAAAAAAAAGGGTTGTGGTCGTGGCTGCGGTTGCGGTGCAACTGTGGCAGTGGCAGCAGCGGTGGCTGCGGCAATTGCGGTTGGGAAAAAGAAGATAGATACAGAAAATGAAACAAGGAAAGGAGATAGAGGAAAAGTAGAAAAAGATTTGGGCTTACACCTTCTTCGGATCTTTGGATCAAAACCTTCGAAAGGAAAGTATTTCAATCTTTCCTATTGCAAGTATTCTATTCTTTCCTATTGCAAGTGTTCTATTCTTTCCTATTGCAAGTGTTTTGTACCTTCCTATTGCATGTGTTTCAATCTTTTCTACTGTAATTCCATCTCTGCTTTTGCCTTGAATATGAAAACTTTGAATTGCTCTAGCCTTGGAATTGATACATCTCTTATTTAGACGTAACAATTTGAATCTGGAGAACTTTCGAGATTCTAACCCTTCCACCTTGTTTTAGCTATAGATCTCTGAATAGATTTCTAATCTAGACAAAACTTGTTTGATCAGAATATAGACTCGTAAACTTTTCTTTTGACAACTTATATAAATAATTTGGTGTAGAATTGCCTGCCTAAACTTCTGTTTCGATTGACCCTATGGATTCTACAAAACAAAATCTGTACCTTCTGACCTTTTGATACTAAATTGCTTATAAGTCCATGCTGGGAATTCTGATTCATGCAAAATTTACTTTGTTGGAAACTAGACTCCTAGATATTTATTTTGATACCTAGAATGAAATATTTGGAGTATGAATACCCACCCAGTTATCTATTGAATCCGATCCTATGAATTTGCCAAATAAAGATTTTGTTCTCCGACCTTTGTTTATCAAATTATTTGTAACTCTCTGTTGTGAACTTAAATTCGTATGAAGCTTGTTTTATCTGAAAGTAGATCAAAATATCTTTCCAACGATATATTTCTGAGTAAATTGGAGCACAATTGATAGTTTGAATCATTGGTTCAATGTGCCTCCCAAATTCTGCCAAAAATCGAGCTTTGATCGATTTCGCCTGTTCTTATTCCATTCCCTTTGGAAATTGATTTTATCTAGCATTCTTTCTTCAATTAAGCTTTATATTACTGCTTTGAATTCTTGTATGCTCTTTTCCTTAAATTATTTGCATTCTTGAAACCTATTATATAAAGTTTGTGTTGTATCATATTTTTCGTATGGACACATGTATGTTTCGTTGTTCCGTAAGTGCTTATGATATGTGCCAAAATCCTTGTATGCTCTTGCCTTTGTTTCCTTTCAAATTTGAATGCATTTGTGAAAGATTATGTTTACATCATATTGACTCATAAAGGCACATGTACATTCAATTGTTCAGTTGAATCTCGTATTTTGATGATGAAACCACTTGATATGTGTTTATGTTTTAATCTGTGTTTTGAGTGACGCAGGATGCATCGATCATGATGAGACAATTAAAGCAGGAAAAATCATATTGTGCTAGAGGAACATGTCAGAAGATTGAACGTCGAGCCGGTGGATCAGTCAACGTATCGACAGAAGGCTTCGGGACGTGGACTCGGGCATCGGACCAAGAAGAGTGGGTATTGTGCCAAGGATATCAGAGTTGCGGAGTCAACTGGCCGATTGGGCAATAGGCCGCAGGAGAGGACGATGCGCCGAAGAATCGGACGAAGTGTCGAGGGACCAATGGCATGCCGGACAACTTAGTTAATTGCTTAGGATTAATTGTCTCGATCGAAGTTTTGTTTTACATGTGCAGGATTAACTATGATGGAAGTAAGACATGCAGCAGGAGTTACGCCAGAGTCATGACTATGATCACGTTGGGAGTTCGAGAGTTCGATGGAAGTCCGGACGGTCGTCGGAGGTTCTGCGGGAACAAATCCGAGAAGTCCAGGAGCTTGCCAAAGAAGCTCGTCGGAACTCGCCAAGTGGATCGTCGCAAGTCCAGGAGTTTGCCGGAAGTCCGTAGAAGCATCAACGAGGGCTCATCGAATGATCGACGGAAGTTCGCCGGAAGCTCGCCGAAAGAAACAATTGACTTACTAGAGCAAGTTGCAGTAAATGTCTTAAGAAATATCATAGTTAGCACGATGATTAAGTTAGAAATGGGAGGTGATACCATTAACTTAATATGGAGGCAATTGGGCCCTTGATAGACTCAAATTGGGCCGAATGGATCAACCCATTTGGACCAAAATTCCTGCCAAGCGGTGGCACTGCCCGAGAGATGGTCTCCTAGGAAAGCTGGGCGGTGCAACCGCCTCGGTTAGGTGGTGGCACCGCCCAGAGGCTCAGTCTCCGAGCTCTGCCAAGCAGTGTAACTGCCCCTGACAAGCGGTGGCATCGCCCAAAGGCTCAGTCTCCGAGCTCTGTCAGGCGGTGCAACTGCCACAGTCAGGTGGTGCAACCGCCAGACCCCAAAATTTTGGGAGATGACAGTTTTGAACTTGGAATTCAAACTAGTTTGGGGCCTATAAATACCCCACCCTTTCCTGCATGAAAGGGCACCGAAAGCTTGATCCTACTCTGTGATTTTAGAGTTCAAAAGTGTTGTAAAGTCTAGAAGTTCTCCTCCCTCGTTTCTTCCAAGTTTTGATCTTTCAAGAGAGGAGAGAAACGTTTGTAAGGGTTGTCTCCTAAGCCCGTCAAAAGGAGTGAAACTGTAAAAGGGTGGTTGGCCTTCGCCTATTGAAGGAAGGCCTCTAGTGGACGTTGGTGACCTCGTCGGTGGAGGAAGCCAAAAGTGGATGTAGGTCAAGATTAACCGAACCACTCTAAATCTCGGTTTGCATTTACATTGAGCATCTTATCTTTACTGCAAACCTCCTCAATAGCTTACTGCCTTCTACTCATTTACGAACGTGTTTCATAGTAAAGTATTTTTTGAATCAGCGTTAAGACGAAAATCGGTTTTATCGTATGAACATCATATTTCAGTTTGCGCTTACATTCTGATTTCTATCTTAACTGCAAACTACCTTCCTTACTTTACTTCAAATACGTTTCCGTAAGCTTTCAAAGTTATTATATGCACGAAATGACTTTTACGTCTGAATCAGATTTCAACGTATGAACGCAGTTTTAATCATCGAAAGTTTTCCGCTACACTAATTCACCCCCCCTTCCCCCCCCCCCCCCCCCCCCCCTCTTAGTGCTTTTGATCCTAACAATTGGTATCAAAGCCTGGTATTTCTCATTTCGGATTTACACCCGAGAGAAATGGCTCTTCATGGCTTTCAAGAGGGCTTTTCGGTTGTTTGTCCACCGTTGTTTAATGGATTGGACTACACTTACTGGAAAACTCGAATGAGAGTTTTCTTGATTTCTATGAATTTGGATTTATGGAATATTGTTTAAAATGGTTTTCAACTTCCCTCTAAACCAATGAACGAATGGTCGGATTTGGAGAAGTATTTTTCTTTAAACGCAAAGGCTATGAATGCCTTATTTTGCGCTTTGGACAAAAATGAGTTCAATCAGATTTCTACGTGCGAAACGGCTTTTGATATTTGGCAAACACTTGAAATCACGCACGAGGGAACTAGTAGAGTCAAAGACTCGAAAGTTAATATTTTATTACATGATTTTGAGCTTTTTCGAATGTAACCAAGCGAGACTATAGGCGACATGTACACCCGTTTCACAGATGTCGTCAATAATCTAAGAGTTCTTGGTAAATCTTTTTCGAATTTTGATCTCGTAAGCAAGATCTTAAGATCCCTTCCAAAAAGGTGGGATCCTAAAATAACCGCAATACAAGAGATAAAAAATTTAAATGATTTTCTATTAGAAGAATTAATCGGGTCATTAATGACCTATGAAATGACACTTTTGGAACATTTTGAACCCGATGAGCACTTGAACCACCTTCCAAAGAATATGAAGGATTTGGAACTCCGGATAAATGAATACCACTTGAGCGATGACTCAAGTGATGAGGACAATGATAAACTTGAATTTTGAACATTAAATCTTAATAAGTTTATTAAATAAAAATCTAAAATAAACAATGAACTTGAACGGAGGAAGAGACCAAAGAAGAGGAAGAATATAACTTGGGATGAATCGAACTCCTCCGAAGACAAGGAGAAAATCAAGAAAGGCAAGGTGGCAAACTACGCCTTAAGGACATTCAACGATGAGGTAATCGAAACCCCCTTAATTTATTTTGAAATTACTTGATATTTTTCATGATGAATTTTTCTTTTTTTTGTTTAGAATTAATTTTCTTGAAAATTACATGTTTTATAATGAAAATACAAAAATTAGGAGTCATGCTTATCATTCTAGTAATTTCGAAAATAATCATGAAAATTACATGTTTATGATAAACAAAATGATTAAAAATACCTTATGAAATCATGCTATATGTGGTTAAGAAGTAATCATGTGTATCATGTTTGATTAACATTGTTGAATGGTATCATGTTTGATTAACTAATTTCTCGATTTTGATTAAATGAAATCATGTTTGATTTGAAGTAATGCATAATGATGTAATGAAAATATTAAATATTTTGATACCATGATTGACAATTTTATACATGAGATTTTAAGTTGTACATGATGATAAGCATGTGTTATTTTCATGAGTGTATTTTAAAAACATATGGCAAAACCATGTCCGAATGAATGAAAGTGTTAAATTTTATTTTCGGATTTTCTTGACCATAAAAATTCATTTTTGAGAATCTATTGATCTTGATGGTTTTATGATGAAATTCATTTTTCGATCCTAAACGTTGATGCATGTTTTTATTTAACATAAATGAAAAAGCATGCTAACATGAAATCAATCACTTAAAATAAAATACTTAAAAAAAATGGGAAATATATTATCAATGAAATCATGAATCTACCTGTGTTATGAATTTTGTGAACCATAAAAAGTGATTTTGATGATTTGAATTTGAAATGAGTTTTATCAAAATCATGATATTGATTTCTTGGAATAACATGAGATTACCTTTGATGATCATTTTGATTCATGGAATTTTGGATTCATGACTTGGTCTTACATCTGTTTATGAGATGGTTGAAATCTTTGTACCTTTGAATTATTCCCTTCTCCTTTCAATTTTTTAATTTATGCATGTTATATGTCAAACATTTGAAACCATGTTTTGGTATCATGCATATCTAAGAAATGTTGATTTGATAAATTGAATGAGTTGAAAATGAATGATGATTTTTCTTGAATATAACTTGTGATATTTTTTATATAAATCATCATTTTGATTTCTCGACATTCGATACATGAGATTTTATTATGAATAAAAAATTCTCATTAATCGATCTCCTACGATTTATTTTCATAAGAGGAGATTTTCTAAATGAATCATGATTTTTCCTTGTGAGTTCTTGGATTTATTACTTGATTTTCTTTTAAAACAAGATCTCTTCTTTGTACTCCTATGATTTTCCTTGATATTTTATTTAAAGAAGATATTTACTATATGAATTATGTCTTTTGGTATTCAAATGATTTTATCCTTCATGACATGATTTCTTTGTATTTATGGCTTGCATGGCTTGAAATATTTTGGAATGATGTATGCAATACTATGATTTTTCCCTTAGATAAAAATGCATGCAACACTATGATTTTTCCCTTAGATAAAAAGGCATGCAACACTTTGATTTTTTTTGAAATAATGTGAAAATCAATAATTATCATTTTATGATAGAATGATGATTTGGAATCATGCATGTAATGATGATATTATATTTTATATACATGATGATTTGGCATTATGCATGCAATACTTATGCCTTTTATTATGATGTATGTAATGTATTGCATATGATGTGAATCATGATTAAAATTGCCTTAATTTGAATTCAAGGTTTATCTCAATTATGGAATTTTGAAATAAGAATGATTACTCACCTTTGTCATAATCTGAAAATTGATATAAGGGTCTTTCCTTCTTTTTGACAATGACAAAGGGGGAGCAAGAATTTCTAGCGTAAACATCATGAAAAGAGGCAAACTAGCTAGCTTGCACAATTCAAAACGAAAGCAAAAATTACACTTCTCAAAAGAGAAGAAATTGCTATCTTGAACATCACCGATAATTGCTAGTTTGAAATCTCAAGAAGAAGCAAAATATGCTAAAGTGCACATCTAGCAAACTTGCATATTTCAAGAAGCAAGAGTTGCTTTCTTGAACATCTCTAAATTGCTAGCTTGCATATTCTAAAATGTTGTAACATTGCTAGCTTGCAAGATGTAGAGCTTGCTATCTTGAACATCTTAAGAAACAAAAATTACAAAAGTGCTATCTTGCCTATCTCAAGAAGCAAAACATGCCAACTTGCACATCTAGCAAAGTTGACAAAATTTACATATTTCAAGAAGCAAGAGTTGTCATCTTGAACATATCTAATTTGCTAGCTTGCATGATATAGAAGTTGCTATCTCAAAAGAAGCAAAAGTGCTATCTTGTAAAACTTGCATATCTAAAACTTGATAGCTTGAGTGTTCTAAGCATGATGTAACACTTGCTAAATTTTCTAGATTCAAAACTGCATGATGATAAAACTTGATATTATGTTTTTCATGCAATGAGTTAAACTTATATTCCAAACACGAGAATAGTTGGACTTCTCCTTTTTGTTGATGACAAAGGGGGAGAAGTATGATGTTATGCATAAGTTCATGATGACGTGTTACAAGTATTCATGATGAATATTGCAATGACTTGAATTCAGTTTGAATTCAAGGTTCTATCAATATAGCATATTGATAGGGGGAGTTTGTTTAAACTCCGGGAGTTAAGTTTAACTCCATCATCAAGTGGTTGTCAACATCAAAAAGGGGAAGATTGTTGAATGTCGTATTTTGATGATGAAACCACTTGATATGTGTTTATGTTTTAATCTGCATTTTGAGTGACGCAGGATGCTTCGATCAGGATGAGACAATTAAAGTAGGAAAAATCATGTTGTGCCGGAGGAACATGTCAGAAGATTGGACGTCGGGCTAGTGGATCGGTCGACGTATCGACAGAAGGCTTCGGGCCGTAGACTCGGGCATCGGACCAAGAAGAGCGGGTATTGTACCAAGGATATCGGAGTTGCGGAGTCAACTGGTTGATTGGGCAATAGGCCGCAGGAGAGGACGATGCGCCAAAGAATCAGACGAAGCGTCGAGGGACCAATGACATGCTAGACAACTTGGTTAATTGTTTAGGATTAATTGTCTAGATCGAAATTTTGTTTTACATGTGCAGGATTAACTACGATGGAAGTAAGACATGCAGCAGGAGTTGTGTCGTAGTCAAAACTATGATCATGTTGGGAGTTTGAGAGTTCGACGGAAGTCCGGACGGTCGTCGGAGATTCTATGGGAACAAATCCGAGAAGTCCAAGAGCTTGCCAAAGAAGCACGTCGGAACTCGCCAAGTGGATCGTCGGAAGTCTAGAAGTTTACCAGAAGTCCGCAGGAGCATCACCGAGGGTTCATCGGATGATCAACAGAAGTTCGCCGGAAGCTCGCTGGAAGAAGCGATTGACGCACTAGAGCAAATTACAGTAAATGTCTTAAGAAATATCGTAGTTAGCACGATGATTGCAATAAATGTCTTAAGAAATATCGATCCAAATTGGGTCGAATGGATCAACCCATTCGGACCAGAATTCCTGCCAAGCGGTGGCACCGCTAGGGTCGGCGGTGGCACCGCCAGGGTCGGCGGTGGCACCGCCCAAGAGATGGTCTCCTAGGAAAGCTGGGCGGTGCAACCGTCCAGGTCAAGCGGTGGCACCGCTTGGGCTCAGTCTCCGAGCGAGACTGGGCGGTACAACCGCTCTAGTCAGGTAGTGGCACCGCTTAGGCTTAGTCTCCGAGCGAGACTGGGCGGTGCAACCGCCCCTGACAGGCGGTGGAACCGCCTGAGCTCGGTCTCCGAGCTCTGCCAAGCGGTGCAACTGCCCCTGTCAGGTGGTGGCATCGCCCAGAGGCTCAGTCTCCGAGCTCTGCCAAGCGGTGCAACCGCCCCTGACAAGTGGTGGCACCGCCTAGAGGCTCAGTCTCCGAGCTCGGTCAGGCGGTGCAACCGCTAGACCCCGGAATTCCGGGAGATGATAGTTTTAAGCTCAGAATTCAAACTGGTTTGGGGCCTATAATGTTAGGATCGGAGCGGCACTAAGAGGGGGGGGTGAATTAGTGCAGCGGATTAAAACGTCGGTTTTGACAAATCTTTCGTACGATAAAAATCAAACTCGGAAGTGCTTAACTTGAAAGCGTATTCGTAAAGTTGTGCAGCAAAGGTAATGAGGAAATAAAGCACGTAAGAAGGTTTGCAGTAATGTAAATAGCAATAATGAAATGCAAACTAGAGATCACGCCGATTTTAAAGTGGTTCGATCAAATGACCTACATCCACTTGCGAGGCCCTCTTCGATGAGGCTCCCACCTTCCACTAGCAAATCTCTTGAAAGGGAAGGGCAAATACCCCTCTTACAACTTTTTACAAGCGGTTCACTCTCTTACAGATTTTCAGCAAGAAAGAAGGAGGTGAACACTAGCAAATTGAAAACAAGACTTGTTAAGACTTTTCTAAGACCTTTCTCTCAATCAATTGCTTCTCAAAAAGTTGTTATCTCAGCTGAGATTTGAGGGGTATTTATAGGCCTCAGGAGGATTCAAATTTGGGCTCCAAAATTTGAATTCTCTTTGGTTTCCGATGTTGGCGGTGCCACCGCTTGTCAGTGTCTGACACTGACAGTGGACTGGCGATGCCACCGCCCAGCCAGGCGGTGCCACCGCCCAGCCAGGCGGTGCCACCGCCTGGCTCTCAGGTTCTAGGCGGTGCCACCGCCTGGCTCTCAGGTTCTAGGCGGTGCCACCGCCTACACTATTTCAGCTCACTGGTTGGGCTCCAAACTTGGCCCAAACCAGTCTGAACTCGGGCCCGATTGGCCCCTACTTGGGTTATAGGATTAACACCTAATCCTAACCCTAATTAATATGCTAACTATGAATTTAAAGACATTTCCTAAGCTATTACAAAGTCCGCAAGTCAAGACTTTTTCCGACGAGCTTCCGGCGAACTTCCGACGGTCTTCCGACGAACTCTCGGAAACCATTATGCGGACTCCCGGCAAGCTCCTAGACTTCACGATTTGATCTTGGCGAGTTCCAACGAGCTTCTTCGGCAAGCTCTGATCTTTCTCGGTGAGCTCCGCGAACTTCTAACGAACCTTCCGGCAAGCTTCCGAAAAACCCTTCGGCAAGCTCCCTACTCATTCTCAGCTAGTTCCGGCAGCATTCCCGACGAACCTTCAGACTTCCGTCGAACTCTCGAACTCCCAACGAATCCTTCGCGCTTGACTCCAGCACTTTGTTTCGCTTTATGTCTTCATCGTTATCGTAGTTAATCCTGCACACACAAACCAAAACTCTACTCCGATCTAGACAATTATTACAACGCGAATTGACATTCTATTGCCCGACACGTCATTGGTTGGCGCTTCGTCCGATTCTTCAGCGCATCATCCTCTCTTGCAGCTTGTTGCTCAATCGGTGGTTGACCTCCGCAACCCCGATATCCTTGGCACAATTCCGCTCTCCGAAGCATTCTGCCATCCAATATCCTGACATGATCTACTCCGGCGCAACGTCAATTCCTCCTGCTTTAATTGTCTCATCTTGATCGAAGCATCCTGCGTCACTCAAAACGCAGATTAAATCATAAACACATATCAAGTGGTTTCATCATCAAACTACGAGATTCAACATATAAATACCCCACCCTTTCCTGCATGAAAGGGCACCGAAAGCTTGATCTTACTCTATGATTTTAGAGCTCAAAAGTGTTGTAAAGTCTAGAAGTTCTCCTCCCTCTTTTCTTCCAAGTTTTGATCTTTCAAGAGAGGAGAGAAAAGTTTGTAAAGGTTGTCTCCTAAGCCTGTCAAAATGAGTGAAACTGTAAAAGGGTGGTTGGCCTTCGCCTATTGAAGGAAGGCCTCTAGTGGACGTTGGTGACCTCGTCGGTGGAGAAAGCCAAAAGTGGATGTAGGTCAAGATTAACCGAACCACTCTAAATCTCGGTTTGCATTTACTTTGAGCATCTTATCTTTACTGCAAACCTCCTTAATAGCTTACTGCCTTCTGCTCATTTATAAACGTGTTTCATAATTAAGTATTTTCCGAATCGGCATTAAGACGAAAATCGGTTTTATCGTACGAACATCATATTTCAGTTTGCGCTTACATTCTGATTTATATCTTAACTGCAAATTGTCTTCCTTACTTTACTTCAAATACGTTTCCGTAAGCTCTCAAAGTTATTATCAGCACGAAACAACTTTTACGTCAGAATCGGATTTCAACGTACGAACGCAGTTTTAATCGTCGAAAGTTTTCCACTGCACTAATTCACACTCCCCCTCTTAGTGCTCTTGATCCTAACATGTTCCACATGTGCTTCCGATATATGCTAATTTTATTGTTCACACTATCCTTTTGTACTCTGGTGTTTATGGGATATTCTGGACCTTTGCCAGAAATGGTAAAGGGATTATGCTTAAAGCCTGCGATACTTTGCCAGCCCCCTCTAGTTTCTCCTAGACGTGGGTGGATGAAGCTCCCAAACGTGGGAGACTTCTGTTTGGTGGTCATTCAGAAATGAATGAATCACATTCTATTTGTGGTCCCACTGCACCTTCTGTATATTTGATTTGATATCCAAAGCTTTGGTTATATGTTTTATACATGCTTTGGATAAAAATGATATAAATGCAATGTCAAATATGACGTTTGAGCTTTTGTTTCGTATTTGTTCTTTGATATACTCTGAAATGGTTCATATGCCGTTGATATTTTGAAATATTTCATATACCATTGATATGTTCCGAAATATTCCATTTGTCATTGATACGCTCCGAAACATTTTGTACGCCATTGATAAGCTTTGAAACATTTCATTTGTTATTGATATGCTCTGAAATGTTTCATTTGCCATTGATATGCTCCGAAATGTTCCATACCCCATTGATATGCTCCGAAACATTTCATACGTTATTGGTATGCTCCAATTACTCCATATTTCATTTGTTATGAACCAATTATGTTTTGAATGAAATGACATTTACGAATTTGTATCTAATGAAATATTATCCTTGAATCACTTGTATTCTGCTTGGCATTGTTATTCTGGATATGTTTTATCACTTGCTGAGCTGTTTTTAGCTCATTTTGTTGTTATCAATCTTTTAGGTCAACTTGTCACTCTCTGATATGTTTGTATTCGGCTGAGACTGTGAAGAGCTATTCAGAATTATGGGTTAAATCTTGTTGGTTGTTATATTAATGTTGAATAAGCATATTTTGTATGTAATGAAAATATTGTCGATGAACCTGAGTGATGTGATATATGATTATAAATTGCACAGGTTTTATGGTTGTGAATTTGACTGAATGTTTCTCAGTGTCCTCAAATGTTAGTTTGGATCCTGGATTGATTTGTGATGAAAAATTTTAATATTATCGATTTAAGAGGGCGTGACACCGTGTCAAAATACCACGTAAGGCCTAGACAACCTAGCACCTGATTTCTCATGTGGATAGGAGTCGAAGAGGTAACTCAAGTCGATCATCAAACTGCCTCTCCGATGAAATATTCATAAGAATATTCCTGAGAGTCTAGGAGTCGAAAAGGTAACTCAAGTCGATCATCAAACTGCCTCTCCTACAAAATATTCATAAGAATATTCCCGAGAGTCCAAGGGGCAACTCAGGATGGTTACGAATTGTCTCCCCTATAAAATATTCACATGAATATTCCCGGAAGTTGATCACAAATCGACTCCCCTACGAAATCTTTATGGGATATTCTGTCTCCTCAAGGTCAAGTACAAAAATACACCCTCAACTTCAAGTAAATGAGAGATAGAAAACTCATATACACCCTCAACTTCAAGTAAAGAAGAGATAGAAAACTCATATACACCCTCAACTTCAAGTAAAGGAGAGATAGAAAACTCAGAGTTGGAGAAGTGAACCTCAACATTAACTTAAGCATCAAAAGGACCGATTCGAGAGTCTTCTCTTGATTTCGTCTTTGTGTTTTCCACTTCAGACACTCCATAGATACGGAGCTACGTCAAAGATATCTTCCCCCAACAAATACGAAACTCATCCATTCATTTCACAAATAATAGGACTTCCCTATAAACAAACGTCGGAGGGGGGAACGAGGACAACTTTGGTCAAGGAAAACTGTGATTAATGCGATAGTCTTAAAAAAAAAGTACACGAATATATCCGAAACAAAATCGACATGACCGCAGATTGATTAGCATTGCAGGGACTTTTCTCTCGATCAACTCCATAAGTTGATGATAACTAAGCGCCTCACCATCAGCTCTAATCCATCGCATGATACGCATTGAAACACAAGCAAACTTTTCATTTCCATGCTCGCTCGATTCGTCAGTAAGACCAACCATCATTAAAGAATCTGCTAAGATAGCAAACTGATGCACCTATGGTTTTAATACTAAACCAATATCCAGAGCACCCACAACTAACGAACAGAATATTATACAGGAAGTGAGAGGCAAAAGACTTGATTTATATTGAATCTCATTATATTTGACCTGATCTCAAGGTCATACTTGCATCCATGAGCTAGTTGATTTCACATCACTTGTAGTAAAAAATATTCGCCACCTTGATTGACAATCAGCAGATAACTCAATTTCTTAGTTTATAGTGCATGCTTAAGTTTGTATATGACACAACATAGCATAGGATAGTGAACAGGCCTTTCTTTTCATGGAAACATTCCTTCTAGGAACTCCTCAAAATCTTCAACAGCTTCCGTCTCTTTAGTCACTGAAGCTGAAGTCCTTCGACCTGCCCAAATTTTCCATTAATGTTAAACTGATGAATGCTTGACAAGATTTGGTCCTCCTATAAGTAATAATTACAGTAAGTTGCAAAAAATCCAATATCACAAGTATGTAATAATGATAAACCTATTGAATGAGTAATATTATGGTTTCTTAAAAGGAACTAATGGTTGCCTGCAAAAACTCAAACAAGTGGAAACATTATTGTCTATAGAAGTAATCAATTAAATTAACAAGTATGTTATTAATCTTTCCTAATATATATTCTTCCCTGACAATTTTTAGTTCCAACAGAATTATACATAATGCCATTGTTTCTGGTTCATGGCCAAGATATAACATAAAATTTAACTTTCCACTGCATTATGATATGACTAAAAAAATAAAGAGATGATGTTAGATGGTCAGGCAAGCATATTGAAATTGGTTACACAAAATCTAGCCTCAAGATAGATACACAAATGAATATAAGGCCAAACCTTTTTTTATTGTATTTGAGTTCTTGTCATATTCATCATCAATGTCATTGTCCTTGTCTTTTTCTCTGAGAAAAAAGTTAGTGTCACACTAGAAAAAGCTAAGAATCCATGATACATTTAGTTCCTTTCTAAGGACAAAAATTCATTAAAAAATAAATTCAGCTCATGCCTCTTCCTTTTGCTTGTATCCCTGTCATTATCTTTCAGGCGCTCCCTCTCTTTCTGCCTTCTATAGGCAAGTTTCTCTGCACAACTTTCAAAATGAAAACCATCAACAAGTTTCAGCTCGTTCCCATAAAAACATTACTCCAAGCTCGTAAGAGTTTCAATTCATAAACTTATTAAATATCTCATTATAACTAAATTGATGAGTTGAGGTAGAATGTAACAGCTTATTCATTATGGAGGAAATAGTGGAGTATTATTTTTTATTAAAAGCATTTGTGTTAAAGTGGAGGGACATCAAGAGTTCTGTATTATCACCAAAAAAAATTTGATAAGACAACAGTGATTTCAATAGGCGCTCAGGCGCTCGCCTCGCCTCGCCCGAGCGCCTCGCTTCATTTCCAGGCGGCACGCTTCAAAGAGGCGCTGCCTGGGCGCTCGCCCGAGCCTAAGTGCCGGGCGCTTCGGGCGAGCGCCTGGGTTAAACTTAGGCGACCGAACCAACGTTTTAGGTCTAGTTCAGTCTTCGGTGCTTTAGTTGGTTCAATCGAACCAACTAAAGCAACGATATCAGCGCAACTTCCCCAACCCTAACCTTGCTCGCCGTTCACGCTACTGCTGCCGCTGCTTTCTACCACTGTTGTTGTCGCCACTCTCGCTCCCGCTCCCGCTGTTCGCTGCTACCGCTGCCGATGCCACTGTCGTCGCTCGCTGCTCCTGCTGCTTGCTGCTATCGTTGCCAATGTCTCTGCTCGCCGCTCCTGCTCCCGCTGCTCACTGTTGCCGTTGCCACTATCGTTGCTTACCGCTCCCGCTGTCACTGCTGCTACTTGTTGCTACCGCTGCCACTATCTTCGCTCGCCACGATCGCTCCCGCTTTTCTCAGTCAGCACCCTCGGTCTTCCCTTTCGATAGTATACTGTTAACAGTATGCAGTATGCTGTTAACTGTACACTAGTAATAGTATTTGTATTTATTAGATTAATAATATATTATTTTAATTTTAATATTATTAATTTTTATTTATTTGAAATTATTGTTAGGTCTCAGGATAAATGGCAAGTGTATAGAGCAACTCAATAGAGTCTCCAATGGCATCAAAAAAAGATCCTACATAGAAGTATAATTATCAAAAGGATCCGAAAGATCCTAATGCAGTGACTTGCATGTTCTGCGATAAGACTACTAGATGTGGTATTTTTCGTGCAAAACAACATCTAGTAGAAAATTTCAAGAATGTAGTAGCTTGCAAAAAGTGTCCACCTGAGGTAAAATAAGAGTTGTTGAGTTATATGAATGAAAAGAAGATGCAAAAGAAAATCTTATGGGAATTTACCAGAAGACAATGTTGAACATCTCAGGGATGAAGAAGAAAATTATTCTATGAATATTAACCTAAGTGGGAAAAAAGTATACGACAAAAAAGGAAAAGAAGTTATGAGTACTAAGAAGGGTAAAAAGGACCGATGGATCTATATATGTTTCAAGGATCATAGAAGCAACAATGGCAAGCAGGAGGCTCAAAATTTAGACAAACAAATATAAGTGATGCTTGTGATAAAAAAATAAGAGGAAGAACAATTCAGCACATTGCTCGCTTCATCTATCAGGCTGGTCTTCCCCGTAGTACAACTCGTTTAGATAGTTTTAAGGAAATGATTGAAGCTACTGGAAGATATGGTGTGGGATTAAAACCTCCAAGTTATTATGAAATGCGAGTTCCATTATTGCAAAAAGAGTTGAATTATACAAATGGCTTACTAAAAGGTCATAAAGAATCATGGGCAATACATGATTGCTTTATTATATCAAATGTTTGGACTGATAGGAGGCGCAGGAGTATAATTAATTTTATGGTTAACTGTTCTTTAGGGACTATGTTTGTGAAGTCAATAGATGCTTCATCTTTTGTAAAATCTAAAGATAAGATATATGATTTACTTGACAAGTTCGTGGAAGAAATTGGAGAACAAAATGTCGTTCAAATCATAACCGACAATGGAAGCAACTATGTATTAACTGGTAATATTCATCTTTTGAATTTTTAAATTTTTTAATTATTTTATGTTCAATTAAATATATTAAACTCTTTAAGTCTTATCATTTTTGTTATCCTTTGTCTTAGGTAAATTGCTTAAAACAAAAAGACAACACTAATATTGGACTCCATGTGTAGCACATTGTATTGATTTAATGTTAGAGGATATTAGAAAGATCTTAAACATAAAAAAAAACCATAGAAAGGGCAATTTTTGTTGTTGGAGTTATTTATAATCATATTGGGGCTTTGAATATGATGAGAGAATTCACAAGAACAAAGAATTAGTGAGATATAGTGTCACCCGATTTGCTACTTCATTCTTGACATTACAGAGCGTGCATCGTCAAAAACATGTAGTTTTGGAATCATGTAGTTTATATATTAAATGTAATGGGCCCTCTTGTTCGAGTCTTTCGATTGGTGGATAATGAAAATAAACATGCAATGGGATATATTTATGAGGCTATGGATAGAGCAAAGGAGACGATTAAAAGGTTTTTTAATGAAAATGAAGATTAAATCTGTTATAAGATGGAATTGTCAACTTCATCATCCCTTACATGCAGCAAGATATTATTTAAACCCTGAATTCTTTTTTAAGATTAAATATGTTGAGTTTGATGCAGAATTTTTGGATGGGTTATATCAATGCGTTGCAAGATTAGTTCCAAGCCTTGAGGTGCAAGATAAGATTATTCGTGAATTATCTTTATATAAAAATATCGAAAATCTTTTTGGAATTCCAATGGTCATTCGATCTAGGACAATTATATCTCCGGGTATTAATAATTTGATATAATTAATTTCATCTATAATATGTTACTATGTTATTGCTAATAATAACATAAATTTTGCAGTTGAATGGTGGAGTCTATTTGAAAATTCCACCTCGAACTTACAGCAATTTGCTATCAAAGTACTTAATTTGACATGTAGTGCTTCGGGTTGTGAGCGAAACTGGAGTATCTTTGAGCATGTAAGGATTACTAAATATTTTTATTTTAATTAATTTATTTATTTAAATAGATGTATTAATATATTTTAAAATTATATGACATGACAGATTCACTCAAAGAGAAAAAATCGGTTGGAACATCAACAATTACACGATTTTTTTTACATAAAGTATAATCAAGCTTTGAAGGCTCGTCATAATTTGCAAAATAGAATTGATTCAATCTCATTGCAAGATATTAATGATTCAAATGAGTGGTTGGTGGGAGAAATGGGTGCCAACTTACAAGATATCGAAGACGAGCTTATATTTGAAGATGATAGATTGACATGAGGAGATGTAGCAAGAGCTTCAGGTGCTAGAGAATTACAAACATATACAAGGTAGATGACAAAGAGAAAAATGAGTGCAAAAGCATCAAGCTCGACTCCTGCTATTGTTGAAAACATAAAGAATGAAACATATTTTGATGAAACGGAAGGACAAGAGAAAGAGGACAAATTCAATGAAGATGATTTGTGTGAAAATGACGATAATATTAATTATGATGAATGACTTTGATGTAAAATTTTATTGTTCTAAATTTTGAAATTTTTTGTTAATGTGACATTATGATATTGTACCTTAGATTTTCTTAATTTAATAGTATATTTTTATTTAAAATTTTAAATAATTATATTTATTAATTATATTATATATTTTTATATTTTAGCGCCTCACTTCGCTCGGGTGAGCGCTTGCCTTAGGCGTTTTTGGACCTTGGCGCCTTTTGGCACCTAGCACTTTTTAAATCACTGTAAGACAATTATTAAGCTAATAATGCATTATGAATGTAAATATTGAATACGTAAGAGACAGCATATGAATTAGTTCTATAACGCTAGATGAGACTGTTGAGGTTGATGCGAAGTTGAGATTAATGTGTCAAGTTAGTAGAAAAAAAATTACGAATACATATTCTCATTCATGAATAATTAACTGTAGATCTGATAGAGGGCCAAATAATCGAGAATTGTTTAGGATAGTATAGACATGCTAAGGAAACCTATGAATGATTAGTGCGATGAGAGATTCAGAAATACCTAAGAAGACAATATTAGAAATTATAAAAAAAATTACCTCATAAGACCTAAGAGATTCAACCAACCATAAACATTTTATAACAAATTTTCTATGGAAGTTACAAATCCTAAAAAATACACTCCATACAGCGTAAGACACCAACAAACTTTGTGCTAAGATACCATTGATTAACATCTTTTAGAAAATTTAGCAGGATAAGGGATCATAAACTCTAGAAGGAACTGGCCTTTGTATGACTAACAATCATTAGTATAACATTCTAGTCATTAAACTTCGTTACCAGTGTAAGCATATTCTCTTCATATCTTGAGAGTTCCGACTAGTTAGAAAGCTAGCCCAGAATCGTCTGAATCAAAATATTGTTTGATAAGGTTTGTCATTTAGGTCACATGCAAGTTATGCAGAATAATCCCAAGTGAGATTAAACTTATCTTGTAAGATTAGAGAAGAATGGGAAGAATTATAATTTAAATTTACAAAACAAATACTGGACAGGCACCACATCAGTGACAATCTTTTCTTCATTAACAATGAATTTAACTAGGATGGTAGTCAAAGTTCTGAACAGTTTGATGCACTTATTTTAGTAATTTCTCCTACTATTTTGAATGTTTAGCTAGGACGCTTGTTTTTCCTCATAAAAACATATTTTACAATATAGTTTGCTAAATAAGGAAGTATATGGTGTACATATATATGTCAGACCTTCACTGACTTTTTGATGTGACAATAACAATACCCCTTGGGATGGGCCCTGAACTATATGGTGTACATATATACAGCATGATTTATAAGACAACAGAGGAAAAGGTTGGGATGGTCCTAAACTCTATCGTCCAAACTTGAACTGATCGAACAGATTTTACTAATCAGCAAGGTTCGCCGTACCGTACCATACCGGCGTTTCAACTCGGACTCGGTACAGTACGGTATCGGTGTACCGGTCAGTACATGGCGTATCGAGTGGTACAACCTGGTGTACCGAACAATTTTATACTTTCCATACTGTAGCAGTACTACAGTATAGTACACCCCGGTACAGGCGGTACACTTCGGTACGACAAACCTTGCTAATCAAGATAGTTCAAAAATGACTCACAACGTGAGACATGATCTTACTCGAACCTAACCCTTGCCTCATTCAACACTTCACTTTAATCCCTAACTATCTTAATCCCTATCTAATAACCTGAATTCAGTGTTACCAGCATCCTCTCCCTCTCCTCTTCTCTCCTCTTCTCTCCCACCCATCCACCAATCCCCACCCAACCCCTCTATTTTTTTTCCCTTCCACTCTCTCACATTGGTTTGCCACAAAACTCTTACCCTCATGAATTGTCTCCTCCAAGTGGCAACTACCACCTCCTCCCATCGCCAGACACAAATTGCAATATTTTGGAGCAACATATCATCAATGCAGTGCCCTCAACTATTTGAATGGGAATCCCCAAACCTAGATGGAACAAGGAGGAGACACCTTAAATTTATTTTGAGTGTGGATGAGAATGGGAAAACCCAACCTGGTTAGCCTCATTTGCAATATCAAAAAAAATTCTCCATACCGATTAGCTGCCAAGAAGTTGATGACAGGTAAAAGAGGAGAGTTACATCATCCCACACTATTGAGGAGAGATACTCCTCAATGGGCTTAAATGTGAGAGTGATCTTTCATTACAAGTTAAAACAAAAACAGAAAAATCCTCCCATGGCTTACATTAAAGTAAGAATTATTTGTATCTACCTACACCTTTTTTTGGCTCCTTGCTTACATCTTATCTTCTCCTTATGTAAATTCTACTAGTTTTATTATTTCATCGACTGAGACCTTTAAAGTAAGAAGAAAACCATTTTACATAGTCATCAAAAGCTATGCCACCCTTTGCCAGACAAAAAAGATGCAAACTGAACATAGAGTCATTCCTGAAATAATTATACTTCAAAAGGAAACCAAAATTACAAACAGAGGTGATTTTGCAAAATGGATAAGATGCAGATGTTAAAGTGAAAAACTAACCCCTTGCAAGCTACCAGTTTCACAAGAGCCTGTTTATTTTCTCCCGCTTCAAGATATGAAAAATTTACCTACAAGAAACCAAATAGACAAGAAATTCTCCGTGAACGTGTCAATGAAAATTTGTAACTGGTAGTTTCAGTTTTTTTTCCCATGTAGCTGGAATGTTCTTTTTAAACTTCTCCTACTTTGTTGTATTAATTTTTCTGAAACTAACCAACGAGCAAAAGAAGACTACATCAGATACCAGATTACATAGGTAATATAAGATATACAGTTTTCCAGTGGTTTTATGAGACAAAAAATTAGGAGCTGAAAACAGTGCAAGATTGCATATTCAATAGACTATCTACATACACCTCAAGAACTAAGTCTGATTAGAATTCTGTAATCCAAGTAAATTCATTACTTTCCTCAAAAAGATAAAGTCATCATTTGCCATTTTAAATCTTCACAAACAGTGATGACATCAATAATATATATGGCAGTTGACACTGCAAAAGCATCACACAAAAAGAAATGTGGTGACCAAACTATCTATACAATCCAAAATCCAATACATATCAAATCCTCACAACAACAACAACAACAACAAAATCCAGAATGCATGGTAGCCTCCACAATGAGGTTGATGTTGTGTGGAGGGCCTGCCAACACTGTGGCTAAAGATCAAATCAGATGCAATCCATGCCAGGCACATAACTACCACACCCTCATGCTCCAAAATCTAAAATCTTGGCATAATCAACCTACAAAAAATATAATTTTTTCCACATATCTCCTTAGTTTGAAAAATTTTATATCAAGAATAACATTTGGCCATTGTTAGGATCATTTTTTTAAGAAAAGCAACATAACCTCATTTGATTTCATCGTTAATATGGATATTTAAAATAAATTTTCTGAAAGATTATGCGGGGTAGTTGTGTTAGTAACAACAGCTAAAACCATACATGTTATAGCATCAACAGAATCATAACAGTGACTGACAAAAACCAACATGTCTAGTTCTAGTCAGTTTTACCAAAAATATAAAGAAAATGTAAACAAAAAAATCATAATATTTCATGAATTATAACACAAGAAAAGAATGTGTACTTCATAGCTTCCTAGACCATCTTTCTCGTTGCATTTCTTGTCGCCACAGATAAATTGACCTGTTACAAACAAAAATAAGTTAATACTGAACAAGTTTTAGAATACCGGTTTGATATTGGTTTCAACAACATATTGGACTGGTAAATTAATAGTAAGCATTATACTAACCTATAACGTCCAGTATTGCTAAATTAAGTAATATAAAAATGAGAGGTATACTGAATTATAACAAAATGATGGCCCAATACTAGTGCTAGGTCAGACCATAGAATACAAGTCAATTCATACTGGTCCAACCAGTATCTGATACCATAATGCTGGCATCATAAAATTCTAAAGTCACTTTTTAGTCCACAACATGTGTTGTACATTCCACAAACTAGCACAGAACAGCAAGCAAAGCCACTCATTTACAATATGCATGGTAGGAAGGTATACCTCATGGTTATGCCATAACTCCTCTGACAAGGAGCATATTGATACATACCAGTGAGGTCTACACTCCATTTTCGCACTTGATGGTTGCATATTTTAACTAATAGTTTGTTTGATATCATTATCGTCAGTAAATGGCTCCAGAGGAGAGTTTGACCAAATTCATTTTGCATTATATCAAGTGATTGTAAAAAGAATATGTACCTAGCAATATTGGTGATCATATCAAGAATTGAAATATCGTAATGTACCAAAGTTTCGACATTCTCTTGGTACGGTATGGTATTATATACCGAGCGGTATATATATATAATTTATTTATAAATAGAAAAATACCGTCCAGTAGCGAGCGGTTCGCGTATCGATTTACTGTCGGACCGGTACGTACTGCCCGTATCAGGCGGTATCATTCGAAAATGTATACCTTGGATCATATACATTTCTCATGTGATAAGATAGGATGTTTTAACTGACCATTCACAAGTGATACAATACAAGTACCTGAACATAAACATCTCCATAAATTCCTTTTATCTGAAAGCTAGAAAACAATTAAAATCAAGACTAATTCACAAAAACGTTATTTAGCCAATATCACACAGCAGTCAAGAAATGTCACTAGTACAATTCAGTAAAAAAAATTATATGTCAGAATTCAGTTACAGAATTGTTCATAAAGGATATCTGATCCTACATGCTAAGGAATATTACACTTCCAATCATCTATATAGAGATATAACATCTGAGAAATAATACCTCCTTGTGAGAAAAAAGAAAATGATAAGTTACGAATTTCACCTTTCCCAGATACAACCTCTTTTTCTGTTCTCCACCTTAAGCCAATCTGAGAGAAACAAACCAATGCTCATAAGAATATAGATAAATTATAAGCAGATTACTGATAGCTGAAAGTGAATATTCCACAAAGTGAACTTTGAGCATTATGCCATATGAGAAGAGCTTAAAACCAGCTAAAGAAAATATGTTGATAAATAAATTCATAATTCCAAAGAAAACATGGATCTGGCAAAATAAATTTCACATTTGTATTTTATACGTGCAGTTTCATCCAGTGTCAATCTGCATGAGTGAAATTTCTTGTGGAGATCTCATCCACATCAAAATAACTTTGTTTACTGGCCTAGTTATGCAATGGCATCAATACCATTAATTGTATTTAGCTAATTTAGTAAAGGAGTAAGAATTCCAGCAAGCAGAGTTAATTGAATCCCTTTTCTCCAGTAATGATTATTAAGTTGTCTAACCCAAGCTCATTTGATGTGAAGAGATTCTGCAGAAATCTATCACAATACAGGCCTGTTAGCATCTCGACATGCTTTAGTATGAAGACAATTATGCACTGACAAAACTACTATGGTAATCACCTTTTGGCACATAATGTGGACCTTAGATACTTAAAAACTAAACAAGAAAATTTGTTGGATGGCACGAGAAAGCATGATTCCCAATTTCAGCCAGATCGATACATATCGTTTGGTAATTACCAGTCCGAGCTTGAATTGGCATGTGGATTGCCCATTTCGGGCATTCGGGTCTGATACAATGCTTACCGCCTAGTAAATCTATTGAACCAAGCTTACCACCAAGTATAAAGTTTAGTTTTTTTTTTTTAATTTATGGCTACCCCCCACCTCCCTCCCTCTCTCGTGCCGCTCACCGCCAGCCCTCCCGATACTTCATTAAGCATGCCCATCAAAAGTTCTAAACACTCTTAGGATACCTGGGAATTAGTTTGTGGTGATTCTCTTTTCCATGTGTTGTTGGTAACTACATTTACTGTAGAACAAAATTGATTACATTAAAAGAAATAATCAAGGTCATTACTTTCTTGGATTATCTAGTGAGCAGTGACGCTGTCTGCAATCAAAGCTAAGTAACCAAAGATGGTCCATGTAATTAACCCCAAATAGTTGGGAAGTAAAGTTTGTTAATGATATTTGATTTACAAAATGATGGAACTAAGGAGTAAGGATGTCCAAGAATTGATTTTAAATATCTTAAAATTTGCACTCCCTCACCCACAGCCATCTGCCAAGGGGATCTCAAAAATTAGTATAACTCAATCTAGAATCAAATTTGAAAAGAAAGAAAATAAGTATGAAGAAAATAAGTTAATAACACAAAGTAAATCAACAGTAATAGTGAGTCATCACCAAAGTAAACCAAAAAAACATAGCCAGACAGAAACAGTTGGAAACAAAAGTTTACTGCAACTCTGTCAGTACCCAAACTTTGAGTTATCCACCTGTTACTTGCATATTGTATTTCACATTCTTGAGTTCATCAAATTATCTTACAGTGACGAACATTCTGACTACAAGTTTATATTCTCATGTAAAAGTTACTCCTACGTTATTGCATTAAGTAATTATCTTTCTTTCTCTTTTGTTGCTACATACATATATAGAAGGGAATTTGGCAGTGAAAGATTCTTGTAGAAAACAAACACCTGGAAATCATAACAAAAATATTCAGCACTTGCATCCTAAATCTTTATCATTTTAAATCCAATATTTAAGTTTGATATTTCAAAATCATATGCATTAAGTTGTACAAAATTCATGCAATGCCTATCCACATAACAAAAAATTAAAAAAAAAATGTACTAGAATATCTAGCATAAACATTAGCATCCAAATTATGAAAGTGATCAGTTAATCTTACTGTCCTTTGCTAATTGCCATGTACCTTTCCTTGTTTGTAAAGCGACATATCAGCGATGCAATATCTTACTCAGTTAAAGTCTCAAACAAGAAAAATATGAGCATTTTAAGATGTGTATCATCTAAAGTGACATATAAGCAATGCAATATCTTTCTCATGCAATGCCTTTCCTTGTTTGTAAAGTGACACATTAGCGATGCAATATCTTTCTCATGTGATGCTTATCCTTGTTTGTAAGGTGACATATCAGCGAGGCAATATCTTTTATTACTGAAGGACATAAAGATGTGTAAGGCACAAAACCCATACAATAAGTTTCCAAAATATCTTGGCAGCCATAAATAGGAATCCTTCAAAGACTTAGCTGGAGAGCCTAGACAAACAAGCATCTGCCGAGAATAATAATAATAATATACATGTTCATGATATACACAAAACTTAAGCACAAACAATTTTCGATACTAAGTTGACAAGAAAACACATATTATCATATGCAGTCTTCCATTAATTTTAAAATGGAGTTCAAATAAGACAGTATTCTTAACACCCATTCTTTCATATTGAACATTCCAATTATAAATCTAGGATGATACAAATTTTCTATTCAACGTCTCATTATAGGTATTTGAATGAAAAAAAGGGTTGCCTACAAGACATTACAAGGCTCCCAACAGTGAGGTTATGAGGAGATGTTTTGATCAAAGATATACTGAAAGTACTAATACTAATAAAAAAGGACACATTACAACAATTTAGACAATGACATGCATCATGGTCTAAAAAAGTCATAAAAAAAGATATTTAGCAGACCAAACCAATATATTGACTGTTGTTAATTCACTACACGAGAACACAGCAACTACTTTTGCATGTAGAATCTCATTTCAAAATACTTGCACTTGGTGAATTACTTGTAATGATGTGTTATTTTCAACTTTACTGAATCAAACCTTATTACTCTTCACTAATTAGTATTTGCAAGCGGTTAGGAATGAGGTACACTTAGTGACATAGTTATCTTTTTAGGCTTTTAGCCTCCATCTAGGCGCTCAGACTTTTTGGTTAGAAACTCAAAAAGCACCATTGCCTAGTGGTAAAGTTAGCAAAATAAACTTAGCAGGCCACCTACGGAACCTAAGTAGTGCTTGTCAAAAAAAAGATGATACTAGATCATGAAAGTAGAATAATTGCAAATAAATACATGGTCAAAATAAAAATAGTCAGTAAACAGATGAGTAAGGCAACAAATATGAATGATCAAATTAGGAAGGATACTCTTTAAAAAGCTTATTATAATAGCGTTTCACCAGCCTCTTCTCCCAAGTTGACTCCATGTCATCATCTTCAGAAATTATGAACCTTTTTCACAAGACAGATTTCTATAAATTTTTGAACAAAGGAACCTTCAAATACAGGAAAACAAGATTAGTTATCAAAAACTGATTCCTAAAAGATTATAAAACCTCTCCTAATCTCATGAACTGGCTGTATGTCCAACACAAGCTACCAGTATACCAAAAGCAGTCAAACATATATACCAACACATTTAACTACATCTCTCCTATAGTGTAATTGGGCCTCATCTGGTTCAATCTTTACTAGTATTATAAATTGTAAAACACAATGCTAGCCAAACAACTATTCTAGCTCATGGAGACAAATAAGAGAAACAATAAGTGGCCACCACTACCACTGGGTTTCTTTTTAGAAACTAAGGAAATTTTGGGTTAATGCAGCCACCAATATAGATATCCTATTAGTCAATTTTCCTTGTAAGGTAATTTTTTACCTAGTATAATTTAACTTGCTAGACATTTGGCACCAACTAAAAAGAATGTCAGATAAACAGCTGGTCATTAAATTTTCATAGGATCTTCCAGGAAGCATCCTCATGTTTGGGTTATGTTCTATATCTGGTCCCTCATTCATAGGAAAAGACTCAAATAATGATATGAATTATAGTGAAATGCCCACCATTTTATCAACTTAATTAACTGTGCCACAAAAGCTGCTGTAAGAATTACAACATTTTCAACCACTCAATTTCCAACAGTCCTTTTCCTTTCACCTAATAATTATCCACCTACATAGTCATCCCTGGTCCCTTTATGCTGATTCATATTATATGATATATCACTACAAGATAAATTTTTTCCTAATTCACATGCAATCACAACTAATCTAGTATAGTCATACTAAATTTCACATTTTTGTATATGTCATGTAATATATAACAGATTTTTCATATTACTACACCAAAATCTTCTCAAAATTATAAATCTGGCAAACTAACTTACATCAAACCAGTTTATCTTAAACACAATCCTGTTCAATCACAATAACATTCAGAATATCACATATATTATTTGATGTAGTACGAGACCGCAATGAACAAAGCAAGTGTTTTTTTTGTGAAACGAGAAAGAGAAAGATAAATATAATAAAAGTTAACTTCTAGACTCGCCCTGGCTTAAGACGTAACTCTCAAGATGAAAGCCTCTGGCGCCCATGTAGATTCTCACAACCAGGTGTCGTTGGCATATGATGTGGGAACTGCCTCTCTTCTTTTCTCCATTTCTTAAAAAAGGACCTAGACCTCCTCCTTTCTTGGGAAATTTCATTGAAGAGGGCCTAAGGGCCTCCTCATCCTCCTCCCCTCCCACGAAAACAGGATCGATCACATCCAGCCGGAATGAACAAAAAGAACTTTTGTCTTTGTTTTACGACAAAGCTTCACTTCCTCTTGATCCGTTTGGGCAAAAGGATTCGGTGATCAAATCCTTCCTCTGAATGGATTTACACTTTGTGGGAGGATTGATAGGGACGCTAGAGGAAGAGAAATCTGAAAAAGAAAAAGAAGCTTATTGAAAATGGAATACCTACTCATGCAATTGCAAAGAGACTTTAAGCAACAAGCTCCAAACTCGGACTTCTTGAGCATGTAAACTTGGCTTCTTAAGGCTTCTCTCTTGTTGTCGCCTCTCTCTTTTTTTCCTCTCTTCCTAGGGCTGCCACCCTGTTTACTTATAGTTGTAGAGGGGGAGGGCTACTAACCAGAGGACTCTCAATCAGAGTCCAACTCTTAGACCACACAAGGGACTCCTAATCAGTTAAGTCTTCTAAATTTGAGTCTAATTCAAATTGAGCTTGGGCTAAAGTCTTTAGGCTAGCCGAACTAGGACTTGAGCTGGGTTGATCCTCCCTAATCAACAGCTCCCCCAATTTGGCATTCAATTCCTGTTGAATCTAGAATTGAAGATGGGAAACTATGCTTCGCTGACTTCTTTCGTGAACATTTTGTGGAAGTCAGTTTTTTCCCTTTACATCCTATTCGAAAAGCTATTTTAATGCCTTGTCTTAAAGCGGTAACCTTCTTTTTGACAATGGTATCTTCATCCAAAGTGCCAGTCACCAACTTATCTAATCATCTATCAAAGGAAATATCTTGTACGACTTGTCATTAGCATCAATGGCTCGAACATCTTCAAGTTCTCCACATTCACAATCGAGTACATCTCCATATATGGAGGCAACTCGAGTTGGCAAACATTGTCTCCAATCCACTTCAAGACTTTGAATGGTTCATATCGAATGTGCTTGAATTTCTTTTCTTCTCCTTTAGTTATTTCTTCCCTAAGTGCAACCAGACAAGGCCATCTTCTTGATACTGACCCTTAGCGCAGTGTTGATCATGTCACTATCTGTATTTCTGTTGAGCACACTGAAGCTATGTTGTTCAACTTCCTAGCGCACCCATCGGATGTGCTCGTGAAATTTCTAGGCTTGTAGCGCTATGTTACCTTCTTTGGAGGTTTGTAATATTGAATCAATCATAACTGCATATCAAAAGGGCTTTGGTGTAAGTAGCCCAAGTATACCTTGAATGGTGATTAGGTTGTGAAGCTGTACACCACTTAATTAAATGTGAATTACAGATACGATAGACTTTCGTCCCATGTCTTCAAATGTTGGGAGTTATATCCTCATAGTAGATGAAAAATCATGTGATTCACTACTTTGGTTTGTCCATTCATATGCAAAGTGATCTCCAACAGCTGCTTAAGAACTATCCATCTTTGTTGGACATGATTGAGCTCAAAAGCTCGAAGTGCGTACACTCAAAGTTTTGACATACCTCTATGAGGGAGTACGTTAATGGCACATCAATGACGAAGAAGTTTCGACAGAGATATTGGCATGCCCCCATGAAGCTCCAAACCTTTGTTACTGTCCTCGTCCTCAGCCATATTCTCAGATCACCTAATGAACCGCCTTGTGCCAAGTGTACTGGCTAATTTACATAGTATGTGTATCTGTAACCTGATAAACCGCTAAATAATGTCTGTATCAAACCGAACTGGATGATATTGCAAATCTTGGTCTAACCTTTGTTCCTAATCTTCTTAAAGAAATGCTAGAGCAAAATATCACAATGGTAATAACTAATAACATAGTTTATCAAATTAAATCTCATAAAAAGATATATACAAGTAATATTGTAAAGGGTATTCACATTCAACCACTTATGTTATTTGTTTAGTATAAAATCCTATGCCTAATAACTATGTATATCCTACCTTAAAGGTGCATCAAATCAAATGTCTCCCCCTACCAAAATCTGTCACTTAAGCCAAATCTACCTTTGTTTATCTTATATTTCAAAGATTGAAAAGATTGCATAACATTGTTGGCTCCCTTAGCATGTCACACATCTAATCTATGCTTAAATTCAAGAGCTCTCAAGCAAAGGAGCTTCAAATCCAATCTCTTTTCAATGTGATTATTGTTTATCCATGATGCAATAAATCATCGCTATTGAAGACTAAGATTATTTGTGGATTTGAGGATAGGAAGTTTGAAGCTCAATAACCTTTTAACAATGAGTATAGTCGGTAAAAATACTTAGAGAAGTGACTTGGGGTTTCACAATAGTTGGCTATTCTTTTTGTAAAATTCTTGTTGCACTTTTGATACTTCCATGTTGGTTTGAGTCCTCAAGTTTTTCTGAGGAGCTTTTCTCTTAATCGTCCTTGTTCTAGTGAAATGTTTTGGAATAGTATTTGGTAGAATGTTTTTATTGATTATTGGGATTTCTTCTCATTTTTGGATTTTGTTGGAATTTTCTGTTCAAGTTTTCCTGTTTAGTTTGTACATATATTTTACACATTACTTGTTAATGTGTTCAGAAAACATGGATGCCTAAGGAGTAGAAAATGGTTATCATAAGTGACAAATAAATCGAAAAGGATGAGCTATATAGTTGGGAGAAAAAGGGAGTTGGGCAGGAAGAAGAAATCATTATGATGAAAGATAGTAAGGCCAAGGGGGGCACGATATGCTTGGCAGAAAGAAAGGATCTATAGTTAGGAGAAAAAGGGATTGAGAAAATGAGGAGAAACAAAATGAGAACAACAGGGAGAAGCAATGTTCACTGAACATGGAAGATAAAGGTGGAAAATAAAGGGAAAAAGGGTTGGCTAGGAAACAGGGAACATTGGGGATGTTTATCATGAACAAATATAGCAATTTTCTCCATTACATTACAATAACAGAATTTCAAAGTAGCAAACAAGGAGTATTCTGAATTTATGCTACAACTATTACTTGATGTTGACAGTCAAATTTCTAAAGCATTTTAGAAGCAGGGAGATTTTTATAATAAAAAATTATGTAGGGGTTTGTATGCAAAATCTTAATATGAAGAAAATAAGGTGGTGTATTGTTTGCAACTAAATCTGGAATTAGAGTTGTAATCATATTTGGAATAGCCATTCCCTTCACACGTTCAGTTCATGCACTCCTGAACTGGAATTAAAATCTTATGTAAAAGAATTACAGGAACATTTTGTTGCAATCAAATTGAGAGACCAAATAAAAATTATACAGAACATTCCTTTCACATGTTTGGTTCATGCATTCTTGCCCCAAATTCAAAACCTAAGCACTATTTTGACTCGAACTCAGAAATGAGTTGCTAAATTTTACTATAAACAACCATAAATCATAAAAGGAATGCCACAACAATAATATGCACAATAAAGAGAGACAAAGTAGTCAAACACACTATACAACAAATAGACAAAGCAAAGAACACAGAATAAAAAGAACAGCAAATTCCCTAGGGTACTTAACAATATAACACCACCAAAGGCATTGTGTTTGATTTAACATCCCTACAATCATCAAACGGAAAACATGAGATACTTCAAACCTGTAGCCTTCTCGAATTGTGTCTTGGTCAGTCTTTATTGGCAATTTATCATGTGTATGGCTTGTCTTTCCATAAAATTGTACTGTGAGATGCACAAACTAATAAAATAAAAGAAGTAATAATGCATAAAATAAATCAAAAAATTATAAATATTCATCTAGACATATGAATTGAATGAAATAAGAATCAACAAAGCAAATGCATGACTAAGCTTTCAATATTAGTGTAGTTTATACACATGTTTTGGCAATCTCGTGAGGTAATCACCCATAATAATTAAGATTATCGCAATGACATTGAATTGTGCAGGCAGTGTTCTTTATTTTCTCTTAGGGAACTATCATGCCACTGTGCAATGCATCAGATGCAGGGTGATATGGTTTTTCTCAACATCAGATACATGTAAATTACATTTTCACCGCCAATCAAGTGGGAGCCTCTCTCTCTAATAGGGGTACATTTTTTCTCAATATCAGATACATGTAAATTACATTTTCACCGCCAATCAAGTGGGAGCCTCTCTCTCTAATAGGGGTACATTACACTTTGTCTGTTTAAGGGGAAGGCCTTTTCTTCCAGTGCTGATGTTTCTAGGGATCCAAAAGTATAGGCAAGTCAAACCACCTATTTTAAGCAAAATACTCATTCTTTGGCCCAAGGATTTAGATATTAGTCAAACTAATACATACCAACTGGTATTCATTTAGCCAACCAAATACTGATATCAAAAGATATGACTGAATATTGGTATATGGTCGGTTCATTTTGATTTTATTTTTATTTTTTTAACTTTACTAAATAAAATTGGTTGTTATGGTCAGTATATTGCGTGTATACCGGAATGAAACAAATCCAATAAATTACCAAAACTGATGTTGGACCAGCATTTAAAACCTTATTCTCTCTTAGCTTCAAGGTTTAGCAAATTGGATTCACGAACTGACTGTGTTTAGAAGACCAAACAGACCAGTCTTGATTTGAAAACCCAACTTAACAGTTTTATCAAGGCATATATTATTATCAACCCGTAAGAAGCTGCTTCAAAGCTTTGTCCTAAAGAGGCTTCATTGTGAGGAGTCATCAACTGACAGTCTAGAGGAGGCCTCAAGCATCAAAAGTCGGAACCAAGAATAATATAGTTTACATTTTTATGGTTTCCAGTTTCTTACTTTCTTTCCCTTTTTTTTTTCTTGGTGGCACTCCTAAGTCAGCACTTTGTTGTGTCATATGTTGACATCCTTTTGTGTCATATGTAAACATCAACAGTCCATACATCAATCAACAAGAAATTGAAAATACCATCGAATATCGATATCCTCAATACTTTAAGGACTCAAGAACCAAGATCTCCTATCTCATCAGAAATTACTCATCAAAGCAGCATGTTGTCCCCAACTCTTTCTTGGACACAAGGAATGACATCATTTTTTTTTCTTAACATACTGAAGCACAATAATGAAACATAGCACTGTAACCCTATTCCAAAATGTGCAGATAAACGTAACCCCCTAACCCTTTCTTTCACAGAGAGGGTTGTTCATCATCTGATTTTTTTAAGACATTAGGAACATAACATATGAACAGCTCATTATATGCAAAGCTTTTAAATGTCCCTTGACTTTTTATTTAAAATTGCAAAAACAAAATATAATACCTATGTTTGTGTCAAACATGACAAAGAACTTAGAAATTTGAGTCTCAATGTAGTATGATGTAAGTTCCCAACTATCATAGATCTTTTCCTGCCACTGAGCTCCTTTGATCATTAGCTACTTAATTCATGTCAAGTAGCAACCTAGGCTCATAATGCAATCTGTAGATAACCATGTTCAACATTAATCAATATTTGTTATTATAATGTCCAGATGCATGTAGCCCTCTACCTCTTTCTTTGATATAGTGGGTTGTTCATCATCTGCTTTCTTTAGGACATCAAATATCTTGCATATAAATATCTCATTATATGCATTATTGATAACGTCCATTTTGTATAAAACTTGAACAAATTTCATCAGTACATTTGAGCTGAAACAGCACTATGAGACTACAGCAGCTGAAAACACAAGCAAACAACACAAACATGAATCTAAATCCATCTTTAGGGTTTCAAACACCAACTCTCAGTACAGATATAATTAGTAAAATATGATATCTCTAAGTTGTTTTGCTAGATGGTTAATCAAGTGTCTTTTTCTTGAAACAAAGAAAAATATAACTAGTATTGACTCACAACATAACCTAGCAAATATGCTAGAGAAAATGTAATATCTAATTTTTGGAGAGGATTCCCTCCTAATAGACGCAATCAAGATAGCATCAAAATTATAACATTGAAACATATTTAGCCTCACCAGCCAGGACTTAAAACAGCAAAGATCACAAAACTTTTTAAATAACATGTAAAACTTCAAATAACAGTATAAAATTATAGTCATATTTTTCCTTTACTGGATTGCTGCCATTCTACTGTCTGAAGTAGTCACGGAAGCTGGAACAAAAAGGAGGTATTGGCCCATCCAGTACTTAATTAGGGCCACACTAGGGAAGAAACCCTTAGTACAACATCAAAGAAGTAAGATATTATTTCTAACAGAACTACCTGTTTTGAACCATTATCTACATGAAATTCTTGATCAAATTTGTTCCCTTAACCAGGCCACTGCCTATGAGTCACCAACTCATTCTTCAATAGGTATGCAGTTAAAAATCACATTATCCTCGATTCCTCATACTGCTTGGGAGCTCATGGTTATATGTTCTATGTCACTCCCTGATGGGGTTCTTTTCACCTTTCACTCCCATTACTACTTATCTGTCGGTCACCCAAGACTATTTGACCTTGCAAGATGGTCCTTGCTAATTCATTTGTATGCACAAGTTGTTAATTAATCATGATAATATTTTCCTTTTAAGAAAGATCCCTTATCTTCAACCATATAAAATCCCTTGCCAAGAACACTTGCCATCCACACTAATAACACTTGAATAATATTGAAGACCACAAAATTGTTAATTGCAAATCATGTTCCCACTTCGGAATAATATGCTTTCAAGTCATTGAACAATTGCATTCAATTTCATTTACAAATTGTCATTACTTCTATTGCAATTAAGAAGAAGCAATGTACCACAAGATATTTAGGAAGACAAGGCCATAAACTACTAGAGCTATGTACAATTTTACAATTGCTCACTGTCAAGACTAAAGTTGCATAAAGCTATTTATGAAGCAAAGTTATGGCTGTAATAAGGTCACCTATTGTATAACATAAAAGAGAATTTATGACATATACCAGCAACAAATGAAAATTGTTTTTGCCATTTTGTGTGTGCTTATACAACTAGTACCAATAATAAATAATTCGTGTTCACAATAAACACCAAAATGTGAACTTAAAATTCAGGTGTATGTCACAGGTATAAGGAAAAAAAGAAAGTGATATTTAGCAAAAGAAAAAGACTTTTGCATGACAAAAATGATTCTCTAGTGAGTGATAGAAGGGAAAATGATCGAGGTGCAATCTCCAATGAAAAGTTAATTAAAGCTTATTATCGTTAAAAATGAAAAAAAAACACTCTTCTAATATAAGTGGCATTACACCTCTATTAATCCTCTCACCTATTGAAGTAGAACTATACATGAATAATTATTACAAATAAAGATTTAGAAATTTCTGGTTTGATTGAATGTTGTTTGTGGATATCATTTATCATCTAGATGTTTAAAAATTCAGACCCACTAGGAGAATGAATAAGGTAGGAGATATCTTACTTTAGTTCACTTTTACGGCAAATCACAAGCATATTAGAAAACATGGAATAATGGGAAAGATTGTTATACATCTCACTCATTAATTTATGTTCCGTATAAACCTACATGAAAATATTTTTTATTATTAAACATGTCTCTGATACAGCTAGTTATTAAGCAACAAATATGGTATTACCTACTGCATTCAATGTGAGATAAATCTTCAAAAAAAGAGTCAAATTCCCAAAAGACTAATAAGCATCAATAAGACAGAGACCTAAATTTCCTTCACCTCCAACCCCAAAAAATTTACCATATTCAGTCATATGAACAAGATAAAATAAAGAAACCCACGTCTAACGGAAACTTGTATGTACATTTATCCATGAAGAATAGCCGCATATATCCTCTCAAAACATCAATTATTTAAATTCTTGTTGAACGAACTAGAAAAGCAATGACCCACCATAATCCTTCATGAACTTATTGTGCCGATCGTAGGCATTGAGCCCCCTAATCTGAGATTGGTATTGCCTGCGGGCAGTAGACCAATAAGCAAATCGATATTTTCGTCCAAGAAAACCATCTCTAAAAGACAAAACCAAAAACATATACTTCGGAAGAAACCAAAAAAATATATACATCTTCTTCTCCTCTCTATCGTAGATTGAGGATTTCAGCGACCGGAGCGACGCCATCGCTTGTCCTTCTCCGCCTCCAACGAAACCCTAGTGTTCAAGATTCATGAGGTGATAAAGCTTTTGTCTTTTTTCATATATAACCCTTTACATGGCATTATTCACATATATACTCCTCAAAGATTTATATAAATATAATAATTATAATTATATTATAATTCTTGTATCAATATTCCCAGGGAATTTAGGGAACTTAATTAATATTGACCTTTAGATATGTAGCCTTAATCTTTATAATTGTATCTCTATATATTCCATGAAATATTAATTTATTTGTGAGAAATATTTATAACCTTAATATTTTTGCCCATGTCTTTAAAGTTCTTTTTTATTTTTAGGAATGGACAACGTAACGTTCCCACAGTATATAAATTGTAAAGATTCAAACGACCATTAAATGGCATAAGAAAATTATTTTTTATTTTAAATAATTTAAACTAATAAACTTATAAATAGAAACAACTCATTATCTTACCTAAATTAAGAATGCTCGAGTTTTTGTGGTTTTAGATTGTTAATCTGACAGAACGAAGTTGACCCGATATCACTTGCTTTTAGAATGTACTGTGATTGAAGATCGGATGACCCTCGGCATGGCCAAACTCGTTGTTCGTTAGTGCTTCCTCGCTTGTAAGGGCTGCTTCCAAATTAAAGGATCATGCAAAAGCAAGTCTTCTTGACACTTCAGTTAACAGCCTGATCAAGAAAGCAAGTCTTTTTGGAAGTGTTCGGAGTATCTATATACGTGGAGAGGCCATCATTCTAGAAGCTTAGGCTGTAATGGTGTGAGGTATTGGGAATATTTTCTTCTATATCTCATGCTGATCGGTGTTCTTCTTGGTGGGCTGTCGGCGTGCATGCTGATCACAGGAAGGATTCTCCTAGGAGTCGGCGTGGGATTTGCTAATCCGCTTGGTTAGCTCTCTCTCTCTCTCTCTCTCTCTCTCTCATAAGATCTTGAATGTATGTTGCTTTCTATCTCTCTCTCCTATGTCTCTCCGTACGCTTGGTTACTCTGAGATCACACCTGTTCATATCCGTGGAGTCTTAAACATCCTCTTTCAGCTCGATATCGTCATCGGAATATTCGCGACCAACATCATTAATTACTTGGTGTCCAATATCCACTCCTTCGGATGGAGACTGATGCTTAGACTAACTGGGCCACCATGTTTTGCTTGGGCTCTTTTGTGATTGTCAAGACCCCCACGAGCCACGAGCCTCATTGAGCGCAAGCAGCTGACAATGGGCTTGGCTACGCTTAAGAAGATTCAGGGGACTGACAACATTGATGCAGAGTACAAAGAGATCATGAATACATACATGCGAGAGGGCATGATATGTAAACCGTTTAAGAACCTCATGAAGAGATCGAGCCGACTATAGTTAGTGATCACCATCGTGACGCAGGTCTTTTAGCAATTCACTAGGACCAATGCCATCATATTCTATGCACCGATCCTCTTCCAGATCATTGAATTCAAGAGCAAAGATGCTTTCGTTGCTCTCTGTCATCAACATCGAAATCATCAATATGCTATCCATCGTCGTGTCGGTGGCTTTGGTGAACAAAGTCTGCAGGAGATTCCTACTGGGCAGATGTTGATCACACAGGTTCAAAAGTTAATGGGTAATACCTCGACATATTAAACATGTCTAAAATCTTATGTTATGACATTGATTATCTACATGCATCTAGGTAGGTTATTATTATAGGAAAATATATGGATGACATCATATGCACAGTCGAAAAACATAAAATAAAACTTTAATATTTTTTAAAAATGTGTTCGTTGTCGTACGAAAGATTGATACACAAAAACTTACGAAACTTAAATCCACATGTGAGATAAATATACATAAATATATTGTGATGTCGGTGCTTAAATTTCGTAGTTAACATATAATTGAGATTGGAATTGGGCCAACCCAATTAGGGGCCAATTGGACCCATGTATGGACTGTGTTGGGCTCAATGAAAGGCCCAAATAGTGACCCAACAGGTGGAACCATCATGGCACAATCTTCGAGACTATGTCAAGCGGTGATACCGCCTAGACTCAGTCTCCGAGATTGTCAAGCGATGGTACCGTTAGTCTGGGCAGTGGTACCTGTTAGAATCAAGAGCACTAAGAGGGGGGGGGGGGTGAATTAGTGCAGCGGAAAACTTTCGACGATTAAAACTGCGTTCATACGTTGAAATCCGATTCCGACGTAAAAGTTGTTTCATGTAGATAATAACTTTGAAAGCTTACGGAAACGTATTTGAAGTAAAGTAAGGAAGGCAGTTTACAGTTAAGATAGAAATCAGAATGTAAGTGCAAACTGAAATATGATGTTCATACGATAAAACTGATTTCCGTCTTAACGCCGATTCGAAAAATACTTAACTACGAAATACATTCGTAAATGAGCAGAAGGCAGTAAGCTATTGAGGAGATTTACAGTAAAGATAAGATACTCAAAGTAAATGCAAACCGAGATTTAAAGTGATTCGGTCAATCTTGACCTGCATCCACTTTTGGTTTCCTCCACCAACGAGGTCACCGACGTCCACTAGAGGCCTTCCTTCAATAGGCGAAGGCCAACCACCCTTTTACAGTTTCACTCCTTTTGATGGGCTTAGGAGACAACCCTTACAAACTTTTCTCTCCTCTCTTGAAAGATCAAAACTTGAAAAAAAAGTGAGAAGAACTTCTAGCCTTTACAACACTTTTGAGCTCTAAAAATCACAGAGTAAGATTGGATTTTCAGTGCCCTTTCATGTAGGAAAGGGTGGGGTATATATAAGCCCCAAACTAGTTTGAATTTGGAGCTCAAAGATGTATGGGGTCCTAGCGGTACCACCTCCTGACTGGGGCAGTACAACTACTTGGCAGCTCAGAGACTGAGCCTCTGGGCGGTGCCACCGCCTGACAGGGGCGGTTGCACCGCCTAGTCTCGCTCGGAGATTGAGCCTTGGCGGTGCCACCGCCTGGCAGAGCTCGGAGACCGAGCTCAAGCGGTTCCACTACCTGTCAGGGGCGGTTGCACCGCCCAGTCTCACTCGGAGACTGAGCCCAAGCGGTGACACCGCCTGCCTGGGGTGGTTGCACCGCCCAGCTTTCCTGGGAGACCCTCTCTTGGGCGGTGCCTCCGCCGACCCTAGCAGTGCCACCGCCTAGCAAGAATTCTCGTCCGAATGGGTTGATCCATTCGACCCCAATTTGGGTATGTCAAGGGCCCAATTGCCCCATATTAAGTTAATGGGATCACCTCCCATTCCTAACTTAATCTACATGCTAACTACGACATTTCTTAAGACATTTACTACAGCTTGCTCCGGTGCGTCAATCGCTTCTTTCGGCGAACTTCCGACGAACATCCGATGAACCTTCGGCGATGCTCCGACGGACTTCCTGCAAACTCCTGGACTTGCGACAATCCACTTGGCGAGTTCTAACGAACTTCTTTTGGCAAGCTCCTGGACTTCTCGGATTTGTTCCCGTAGAACCTCCGACGACCGTCCGGACTTCCGTCGAACTCTTGAACTCCCAACGTGATCATAGTCTTAACTCCGGCGCATCTCCTGCTGTATGTCTTACTTTCATCGTAGTTAATCCTGCATACTTATCTCAACATATGGATTAGATAACAAATGATAATTGACTTCATCATCAAAATCCGATATTCAACAATCTCCCCCTTTTTTATGATGACAATCAATTGATAACGGAGTTAACCTTAACTCCCCCTATCTATATGTCATACTTGAGATAAGTCATTCTTGAATTCATGGCCTTTGAATTCAATAGACTTATTGATAAGTTAAGAACTCTTAACCTTGTCAATTACTCCCATCATGATTCCTATCATGATGTATCTTACTGAAAATGATGTCAAGACTTGACATCCATTCTCAAGTTTTACATTTCAAATATGAATAATGGTAGCAGTTCAACATAAGATATCAACATGTAAATTTACAATTTAAGCTTTTGATATCTTAATATAAAGCAAACATTTCAAGTGTTTAGCAATTGTAGCATTTCATCACATGCTAAGATATCAACACGTAAAATTACGATGCAAGTTCTTAATATCTTAACATGATGCAAACATGGCATAATGCAAATATGGCAATCATAGTTATCATCAATTCATATATTTTTGATGATGCAAGCATGGCATAATCATAGCATCAATACTCATAGCATCAATTTATATATTTCTCCCCCTTTGTCATCAACAAAAAGGAGAATGATATAACAAATTTTAAGCATAACTAGGTTCATGTCATTTTCCAACAGTGAGTGATAGGATACCAATTATGCAAACATCTCAAGGAAAACATGACATAGAGATAGCTTTTAATACTTCTTCCTTTTCATTTGTTATTATCTTTTTGCATGAAGGAGGAAGGCTATTTGTGATACCAACTATTTGTGAGTTTACTTTGAATGAAATTAAAATCGATGAGAGATTAAATCATACTCCATTTTTACAAGGATCAAGATATGTATGTGAAACAAATCCTTGCAAATAAAAACACTAACATCCATATTTCAAGAAGAAATTTACAAGCAGGAATCATTTTATCAAATCCATTTCTCAAAAAAATATTTTTCACATGATAAGTGTATGAGAGATGTTTTTGCTAGTTGATTCCATATGTCAAAAATCAATGATAAGAATCAAACTCGATATAACATATGCTTATTAAGTTCGGAAAAAGATAATGTATCGAGATAATCCGATTGTTAGGATACCACTAGTTAAGAGAATCCGAAAATGAAATTAACACTTTCATGCATTCGGACAAGACTATACTATACATTTTCAAATACAATCATGAAGACAAAACATGCTCATTGTTATGGAAATTTTTGTATCCAAAAAATATAATTTCCAATATGTAATTTTAGGCATGTAATGGCAATCAAGTGATTTGATCATTCAATCAATAAAGTCCGAAAAATGATTTTAACAAGTTTATGCATTCAGACACATTAACATTCCTAATTCTCTTCTAATGAAATCAAATTGTTCTTCGCTTAGAGGTTTTGTAAAAATATCAACTAGTTGATGCTTAGTATCAATGAACTCTATGATTACATCATGATTAGTGACAATCTCGTATGAAGTGATGTCTAATATCAATATGTTTTGTTCTTGAGTATTGAATGAGATTCTTTGTTAAACATATTGCACTTATGTTATCACATTTAATGAGAATATTTTTAAGATAGACTTTATAATCTTCTAAGGTGTTTTTCATCTACACAACTTGTGCATAGCATGCACTAGCTGCAATATACTCAGCTTCGGTTATTGATAGTGCAACCGAGTTTTGTTTTTTAGATGACCAGGAAACAAGGGAATGTCCCAAAAATTGACATGATCCTAATGTGCTTTTTCTATCTAATCTACACCCAGCAAAATCCGCATCAGTATACGCAATTAACTCAAAATTCTCGGATTTTGGATACCATAATCCTAGATTTGTGGTACCTTTAAGATATATAAATATTTTTTTAACCTCTTTAAAATTAGATATCTTAGGGTTCGATTGAAACCTAGCATAAAGTCCTACACTGAACATGATATCTGGTTTAGTTGCAGTGAGGTAAAGTAAACTTCCTATCATACCCCTATAAGTTTTTTGATCGAAGCTTTCTCCACTTTCATCAACTTCTAACTTAGTGGAGGTGCTCATAGGAGTGTTAATAGCTTTTGAGCTATTCATATTAAATCTTTTTAGCAGATCTAAGATATATTTAGTTTGACTAATAAAGATGTCATTGCTTAGTTGCTTAATTTGTAAGCCTAAGAAAAAGGTTAATTCTCCCATCAAACTCATTTTAAATTCGAGACTCATGGTTTCAACAAAAGATTCACAAAAAGATTCATTCGTAGAATCGAAGATAATATCATCAACATAAATTTGAACAATGAGAAAATTATTTTCAAAATTTTTGATAAACAATGT
This sequence comes from Musa acuminata AAA Group, assembly GCF_036884655.1. Classification (NCBI taxonomy): domain Eukaryota; kingdom Viridiplantae; phylum Streptophyta; class Magnoliopsida; order Zingiberales; family Musaceae; genus Musa; species Musa acuminata. The sequence goes on from NC_088359.1 coordinate 12,175,977, forward strand.
AGTATCGACCTTGCCTTTTGTGAAATTATTTTCAATAAAAAAAGTACTAAGTCTATCATACCAAGCCCTTGGGGCTTATTTTAAACCATAGAGAGCTTTAGTTAATTTAAATACATGATTAAGGAGGCTATTATTTTCAAATCCGGGAGGCTGTTCAACATAAACTTCTTCAGAAATAAAGCTATTAAGAAAGTCATTTTTAACATCCATTTGAAACAACTTAAAATGATTATTACTAGCATAGGCAAGGAGCATCCTTATGGCTTCTAATCTAGCCAAAAGAGCGAAGGTTTCTTCATAATCGATACCTTCTTCTTGGTTGAAACCTTTGGCCACTAATCTAGGCAAGGAGCAAATCAAGGCATGTTTTTTACCTTTCCGTCTTCAAATACATTTCCGTAAGCTTTCAAAGTTATTATCTGCATAAAACGTCTTTTAAGTCGGAATCGGATTTCAACGTACGAACGTAATTTTAATCGTCGAAAGTTTTTCGCTACACTAATTCACCCCCCCCCCTTCTTAGTGCTATTGATCCTAACACAGAAGGCAGTAAGCTATTGAGAAGGTTTGTAGTAAAGATAAAATGCTCAAAGTAAATGCAAACCAAGATTTAGAGTAGTTCGGTCAATCTTGACCGACATCCACTTTTGGCTTCCTCCACCAATGAGGTCACCGACATCCACTAGAGGCCTTCCTTCAATAAGCGAAGGCCAACCACCATTTTACAGTTTCACTCCTTTTGACGGGCTTAGGAGACAACCCTTACAAACTTTTCTCTCCTCTCTTGAAAGATCAAAACTTGGAAAAAGAGAGAGGAGAACTTCTAGCCTTTACAACACTTTTGAGCTCTAAAAATCACAGAGTAAGATTGGATTTTCGGTGCCCTTTCATATAGGAAAGGGTGGGGTATATATAGGCCCTAAACTAGTTTAAATTTGGAGCTCAAAAATGTCTTTTCCCGGATTTCCGAGGACCTAGCGGTACCACCTCCTGATTGGGGCGGTACAATCGCCTAGCAGCTCGGAGACTGAGCTTTTAGGCGGTGCCACCGCTTGACAAGGGCGGTTGCACCACCTAGTCTCGCTCGGAGACTAAGCCCTAGCGGTGCCACCGCCTATCAAGGGCGGTTACACCGCCTAGTCTCGCTCGGAGATTGAGCCCAGACGGTGCCACCGCTTGTTTGGGGTGGTTACACCGCCCAGCTTTCCTGGGAGACCCTCTCCTGGGCGGTGCCAACGCTTAGTAGGAATTCTGTTACGAATGGGTTGATCCATTCGGCCCAATTTGGGTCTGTCAAGGGCCCAATTGCCCCTAGATTAAGTTAATGGGATCACCTCCCATTCTTAACTTAATCTACATGCTAACTACGACAATTCTTTAGACATTTACTATAGCTTGCTCCGGTGCGTCAATCGCTTTTTCCGGCGAGCTTCCGACAAACATCCGACGAACCTCCGGCGATGCTCCGACGGACTTCCGGCAAACTCCTGGACTTGCGATGATCCACTTAGCGAGTTCCGACGAGCTTCTTTTGGCAAGCTTCTGGACTTCTCGGATTTGTTCCCGCAGAACCTCCGACGACCGTCCGGACTTCCGTTGAGCTCTCGAACTCCCAACATGATCATAGTCTTTGACTTCGGCTCAACTCCTGCTGCATGTCTTACTTTCATCGTAGTTAATCCTGCACACTTATCTCAACATATGGATTAGATAACAAATGACAATTGACTTCATCATCAAAATCCGAGATACAACAATCTCTCCCTTTTTGTTGATGACAATCAATTGATAACGGAGTTAACCTTAACTCCCCCTATCTATATGCCATACTTGAGATAAGTCATTCTTGAATTCAAGGCCTTTGAAATCAATAGACTTATTGATAAGTTAAGAACTCTTAACCTTATCAATTACTCCCATCATGATTCCTATCATGATGTATCTTACTGAAAATGATGTCAAGACTTGACATTCATTCTCAAGTTTTAATTTCAAATATGAATGATTGTAGCAGTTCAACAAAAGATATCAACATGTAAAATTACGATGCAAGTTCTTGATATCTTAATATGATGCAAATATGACATAATGCAAATATGGCAATTATAGTTATCATCGATTCATATATTTTCGATAATGCAAGCATGACATAATCATAGCATCAATTCATATATCTCTCCCTCTTTGTCATCAACAAAAAGGAAAACGATATAAATAATTTTTAAGCATAAGTGCGATTTTATTCATGCCATAACTAGGTTCATGTCATTTTCCAACAGTTAGTGATAGGATACCAATTATGCAAACGTCTCAAGGAAAACATGACATGGAGATAGCTTTTAATACTTCTTCCTTTTCATTTGTTATTATCTTTTCGCATGAAGGAGGAAGGCTATTTGTGATACCAACTGTTTGTGAGTTTACTTTGAATGAAGTTAAAATCGATGAGAGATTAAATCATATTCAATTTTTACAAGGATCAAGATATGAATGTGAAACAAATCCTTGCAAGTAAAAATACTATCATCCATATTTCAAAAAGGAATTTACACGCATGAATCATTTTATCAAATTCATTTCTCAAAAAATATTTTTCACATGATAAGTGTATGAGAGATGTTTTTGCTAGTTGATTCCATATGTCAAAAATCAATGATAAGAATCAAACTCGATATACATATGCTTATTAAATTTGGAAAATGATAATGTATCGAGGAAATCCAATTGTTATGATACCACTAGTTAAGAGAATCCGAAAATGAAATTAACACTTTCATGCATTCGGACAAGACTATACTATACATTTTCAAATACAATCATGAAGACAAAACATGCTCATTGTTATGGAAATTTTTGTATCCAAAAAATATAATTTCCAATATGTAATTTTAGGCATGTAATGGCAATCAAGTGATTTGATCATTTAATCAACAAAGTCCGAGAAATAATTTTAACAAATTTATGCATTCGGACACATTAACATTCCTAATTCTCTTCTAATGAAATCAAATTGTTCTTCGCTTAGAGGTTTTGTAAAAATATCAGCTAGTTGATGCTTAGTATCAATGAACTCTATGATTATATCATGATTAGTGACATGATCTCGTATGAAGTGTTGTCTAATATCAATATGTTTTGTTCTTGAGTGTTGAATGAGATTCTTTGTTAAACATATTACACTTGTGTTATCACATTTAATGAGAATATTTTTAAGATGGACTTTATAATCTTCTAAGGTGCTTTTCATCCACACAACTTGTGCACAGCATGCACTAGATGCAATATACTCAGCTTCGGTTGTTTATAGTGCAACCGAGTTTTGTTTCTTAGATTACCAGGAAACAAGGGAATGTCCCAAAAATTAACATGATCCTGATGTGCTTTTTCTATCTAATTTACACCTAGCAAAATCCGCATGAGTATACGCAATTAACTCAAAATTCTCGGATTTTGGATACCATAATCTTAGATTTGTGGTACCTTTAAGATATCTAAGTATTCTTTTAACCGCTTTAAAATGAGATATCTTAGGGTTCGATTGAAACCTAACACAAAGTCCTACACCGAACATGATATCTGGTCTAGTTGTAGTGAGGTAAAGTAAACTTCCTATCATACCCCTATAAGTTTTTTGATCGAAGCTTTCTCCACTTTCATCAACTTCTAACTTAGTGGAGGTGCTCATAGGAGTGTTAATAGCTTTTGAGCTATTCATATTAAATTTTTTTAGCAAATCTAAGGCATATTTAGTTTAATTAATAAAGATGTCATTGCTTCGTTGCTTAATTTGTAAGCTTAAGAAAAAGGTTAATTCTCCCATCAAACTCATTTCAAATTCGAGACTCATGGTTTCAGCAAAAGATTCACAAAGAGATTCATTCGTAGAACCGAAGATAATATCATCAACATAAATCTGAACAATGAGAAAATTATTTTCAAAATTTTTGATAAACAATGTGGTATCGACCTTGCCTTTTGTGAAATTATTGTAAATAAGAAAATTACTTAATCTATCGTACCAAGCCCTTGGGGATTGTTTTAAACCATAGAGAGCTTTGGTTAATTTAAATTCATGATTAGGGAGGCTTTTATTTTCAAATCCGGGAGGTTGTTCAACATAAACTTCTTCAGAAATAAAGCTATTAAGAAAAGCGCTTTTAACATCCATTTGAAATAACTTAAAATTGTTATTACTAGCATAGGCAAGGAGCATCCTTATGACTTCTAATATAGCAGTAGGAGCCAAGGTTTCTTCATAATCGATACCTTCTTCTTGGTTGAAACCTTTGGCCACTAATCTAGCCTTGTTTCTAACCATGATACCAGATTCATCTTGCTTGTTTCTAAAGACCCATTTAGTACCAATAACTAAATGGTCATTTGGCCTAGGAACAAACTTACATGCATCATTTCTCTCAAATTGATTTAACTCATCTTGCATTGCGATAATCCATGAATCATCTTTCATGGCTTCGTCAATACATTTAGGTACAATTTGAGAGAGAAAAGCGGCGTTGGAATAGAAATTTTTAAGAGAAGAACGTGTTTGAACCCCCTTAGATGTATCTCCTAGGATCAGCTCCTTAGGATGAGCATCTACATACTTCTAATCCTTGGGTAAGGGTATTTCAGAAGTGGATGCATCCAAGTTACTAATTGGAGAAGGGGTTTCATTTAAATTCAAAGAATTAAAATTAACATCATCATCAAAATCATTTTCCTTGATTTCGGAAGTCTCATTGAAAACAACATGAATGGATTCTTCTATAATTAAAGTTCTTTTATTGAAATACAAAAAGCTTTAGAAACTGAAGAATAACTAAGAAAAATTCCATCATCGGATTTAGCATCAAATTTTCAAGGCATCTTTTTCGTTCAAGATAAAACACTTACACCTAAAAACTTTAAAATATGAAACATTGGGTTTTTTATTTTTTCACAACTCATAGGGAGTTTTAGTGACTAAGGGTCTTACTAGAACTCTATTCAAAATATAGCATGCAGTGTTTATGGCTTCAGCCCAAAAGTATTTGGGTAGACTATGTTCATTTAACATGGTTCTTGCCATTTCTTGTAAATTTCTATTCTTTCTTTCTACTACTCCATTTTGTTGAGGATTTCTTGGAGTAGAGAAGTTGTGGTTGTATCCATTAGATTCACAAAATTCTTGGAAATCACGGTTTTAAAATTCTCCACTGTGATCACTTCGAATTGATGAAATCATAAAACCCTTTTCATTTTGAACAAGTTTACAAAACTTGGTGAAATATTTAAAGCATTCATTTTTGTGTTTCAAGAAGTAAGTCCATGTGTATCTACTATAGTCATCTACAATGACAAAGGCGTATTTGCTACCTCCTAGGCTTGATGTAGAGATTGGTCCGAACAAATCCATATGGATCAATTGTAAGGGCCTAGAGGTGCTTATTTGATTCTTAGATTTGAAACTACTCTTAGTTTGTTTTCCTAATTAACAAGCATCACACACATTATCTTTGATGAACTTGATATGAGGAATTCCTCATACAAGTTCTTTGGATGATATTTGAGTGATTAGTTTCATGCTAGCATGACCTAATCTCCTATGCCAAAGCCAAGCATCCTTATTCAAAATCGAGAAACACATTTCATTGCAAAGATCATTGATGTCAATGGTGTATACGTTATTATGTTTTAATGCAATCATAGATGTATTTTGGTGTGGTTTTTCAATGATGCAAGCATTAGATTCGAATTTGACGATATATCCTTTATCACATAATTGACTAATACTTAAGAGGTTATATTTTAAACCATCAACTAACAAAACATCGTCATTAAAGAAGTTGGATTTGTTACCTATAATTCCTTTGCCAATGATTTTACCCTTGTTGTTGTCTCCGAAGGTGACATAGCCTTCGTCTATGCTAGTGAGCTTAGAGATTTGAGATGGATCTCCGGTTATATGCCTTGAGCATCCACTATCAAGGTACCATCTCTTGCTCTTAGCTTGTGGTGGTGAATGTCTCTACAAGAAAGGATAATTTTTAGGTACCCATTTACTTTTGGGTGCATCAAAAACTGATCTACATTGTTTATTATGTTGCATAGAGTTTATCATGGTTCCTTTAGGAACCCAAATCAGTTTGTTCGGACTAATTTTCTTGAATAGACAATGATACGTTTTATGTCCATGTTTGCATCAAAAGTTGCATTTGCTTTGGTGTTAAACATATAAGATAGTGCCTTTTATGAAGGTGGTTGGATTTTGGTGAGAACTTCTCACAAATCTGATTCCACTTTTTTTGGGAACGTGACCCTTGTTTGCAAGGATCATGTTCAAAGACTTGCTACCAACCTTAAATTTCTTCAAGGTGTCCTTAAGTAGCAAGTTTTCCTTTTGGAGAGTTTCTAGATCATAGCATTTTTCACATTGAGCTAAACTATCGTGATATTCAGTTTTTAATTTATCAAAATTGCTAATAAGACTATCATGCTTATTTTTCAACAATTTATATTTTCTATTAATTGTTTTACATTCATCAAATAAGTCATGGAAGACATTTAATAGTTCATCAAATGATAAATCTGCATCAATTAAATTTGTTACCTCTTCTCCGATGGCCTTTAAGGCGTAATGAGCAACTTGCTCGGTGTTGGACTCCTCTTCTTCGGACGCGCTCGAGTCATCCCACGTTGCTTTGAGCGCCTTCTTCTTTGATGTTCTTTTCTTGGCTTGGGGACAATCACTTTTGTAGTGTCCCGGCTTTTTGCATTCGTAATAAATAACTTGGTCCTTTTTGGGTTCAAGTTTATTTTTTGTGTCACTTTTAAACTTGTTTTTCTTAATGAATTTTTTGAATTTCCTTGTTAGAAGTGCCAAGTCATCGTCACAGTTCTCATCACTTGAGTTTTCTCTCAAGTGGTCATCTAAAGTTCTAAGTGTCATATCCTCCCTGTTCTTTGGAAGGATGTCTTCTTGCTCTTCATGAGCCTTGCAAGTTATTTCATAGGTCATTAATGACCCGATGAGTTCTTCAAGAGAGAAGTTATTTAAATCTTTAGCCTCTTGAATAGCAGTGACTTTAGGGTCCCAACTCTTAGGAAGGGATCTTAGAATCTTATTTACGAGCTCAAAATTCGAAAACTTTTGCCGAGTCCTTTTAGACAATTGATGACATCCGTGAAATGGGTGTACATGTCGCCAATAGTCTCGCTCGGTTTTATTCGGAAAAGTTCAAAAGAATGTATCAAAAGATTGATTTTTGACTCTTTCAATCTACTTGTGCCTTCATGAGTCACTTCGAGTGTATGCCAAATATCAAACACGGTTTCACAAACCGAAACACGATTGAACTCATTTTTATCAAGCGCACAAAATAAGGCATTCATAGCCTTTAAATTAAGAGCGAAAGTCTTCTTCTCCAATTCATTCTAATCGATCATTGGAAGAGAAGACTTTGAAAATTCATTTTCGACAAGATTCCAAAGTTCAAAATCCATTGAAATAAGGAAGATCCTCATTCGGGTCTTCCAATAGGTGTAGTCCATCCCATTGAACATTGGTGGACATGTAATAGAGTGGCCCTCTTGGTTTCCGACGTATGCCATCTCTCTTAGGTTTTAATCCGTATGAGAGTTAACCCCGCTCTGAAACCAATTGTTAGGATCAAGAGCACTAAGAGAGGGGGGGGGGGGGGGGGGGGAATTAGTGCAGTGGAAAACTTTCGACGATTAAAACTGCGTTCATACGTTGAAATCTGATTCCGACGTAAAAGTCATTTCGTGCAGATAATAACTTTGAAAGCTTACGGAAATGTATTTGAAGTAAAGTAAGGCAGGAAGTTTGCAGTTAAGATAGAAATCAGAATGTAAGAGCAAACTGAAATATGATGTTCGTACGATAAAACCAATTTCCGACGTAAAACCATTTTTGGAAACTCAACTTGAAAGTGAGTTCATAAAAGAGCAGAAGGTAGTAAGCTATTGAGGAGGTTTACAGTAAAGATAAAATGCTCAAAGTAAATGCAAACCGAGATTTAGAGTGGTTCGGCCAATCTTGACTTACATCCACTTTTGGCTTCCTCCACCAATGAGGTCACCGACGTCCACTAGAGGCCTTCCTTCAATAAGCGAAGGCCAACCACCTTTTTACAGTTTCACTCCTTTTGACAAGCTTAGGAGACAACCCTTACAAACTTTTCTCTCCTCTCTTGAAAGATCAAAACTTGAAAAAAGAGGGAGGAGAACTTCTAGCCTTTACAACACTTTTGAGCTCTAAAAATCATAGAGTAAGATTGGATTTTTGGTGCCCTTTAATGCAGGAAAGGGTGGGGTATATATAGGCCCCAAACTAGTTTGAATTTGGAGCTCAAAAATGTCTTTTCCCGGATTTCCGTTGTCCTGGTGGTACCACCTCCTGACTAGGGCGGTACAACCGCCTAGCAGCTCGGAGACTGAGCTTCTGGGCGGTGCCATCGCTTGACAGGGGTGGTTGCACCGCCCAGTCTCGCTCGGAGACTGATGTTAGGACTCTAGCTAGGAGAGTCCTAATTGAGAGGGACATTCATGTAAAACCTACCTAAGTCGACCCCTATTAAAGAGGTGAAGAGGCCGGCTAGGGTTAGGAGGTTGTTTCTTGCAGAAGAATTAGGAGTTGTAAAGGAATAGGAGTCTTGAGTAGAAGTCCTATTAGGAGTTGGTTAGAAGTAGGAGTCTTGAGTAGGAGTCCTATTAGGAGTTAGAGTTTAGAAACCCTATAAATAGTCATGTATTCCTCCTCTTTTGATAAGCAATAGATGAATATTTTCTGCAGCCTTTGAGCAGCAACTTGGAGGGAGGAACCCCTATAGAGTTCCAAGGAGGTCGATCCAACCCCTATAGAGTTCCAAGGAGGTCGATCCCCTAAAGAGATCAACCCCAAGTTTAGAATCTGCAAGGGTTCTAACACCTGGTATCAGAGTAGCATTCTTGGCATCTTGTTGCCCTTCCACAGCCATCCATATGTTAGGATAAGAGCGGCACTAAGAGGGGGGGGGGGGGTGAATTAGTGCAGCGGATTAAAACGTTGGTTTTGACAAATCTTTTGTACGATAAAAATCAAACTCGGAAGTGCTTAACTTGAAGGCGTATTCGCAAAGTTGTGTAGCAAAGATAATGAGGAAATAAAGCAAGTAAGAAGGTTTGCAGTAATGTAAATAGCAGTAATGAAATGCAAACCAGAGATTACACCGATTTTAAAGTGGTTCGGTCAAATGACCTACATCCACTTGCGAGGCCCCTCTTCGATGAGGCTCCCACCTTCCACTAGCAAATCTCTTGAAGGAGAAGGGTAAATACCCCTCTTACAACTTTTTACAAGCGGTTCACTCTCTTACATATTTTCAGCAAGAAAGAAGGAGGTGAACACTAGCAAATTGAAAACAAGACTAGCTAAGACTTTTCTAAGACCTTTCTCTCAATCAATTGCTTCTCAAAAAGTTGTTATCTCAGTTGAGATTTGAGGGGTACTTATAGGCCTCAAGAGGATTCAAATTTGGGCTCCAAAATTTGAATTCTCTTTGGTTTCCGATGCTAGCGGTGCCACCACCTATTAGTGTCTGACACTGACAGTGGACTGGCGGTGCCACCGCTTGGCTCTCGGGTGCTGGGCAGTGCCACCGCCCAGCTCTCGGGTGCTAGGCGGTGCAACCGCCCAGTCTGGCGGTGCTACCGCCAAACTCTCCGGTTCATTGGTTGGGCTTTAAATTTAGCCCAAACCAAGTCTAATTTTGGGCCCAGTTGGCCCCTAACCAGGATATAGGATTATCTCTTAATCCTAATCCTAATTACATGTGAACTACATAACAAAAAACATCCTAAGCAAGTTTTCAACCGCGAACGTCGAGTCTTGTTCCGGCGAGCTTTCCGACGAACTTCTTCCGACGGACTCCCAGCAAGCTCCCGATCTTGTGATGACTTTAACGAGTAGCCAAGCCTTCTCGGTGATCTCCATGAACCTCCGACGATCTCTTCGGCGAACTTATACTGTTGCCTTAACCCAAATATGTGCTGCAGAAAATTTCAGCCGCATATTGTTGCCTTAACCCATCTATTTGCAATCTTTTTTGAATGAAATTTCTTATACACTTCATAGATCATCTTGGCTTCCATCTAAGATTGATCTATTAAGAAATTCATCTCTAAAAATAATTTTGTGTTGCTGCAAATTTTCGTTGTAACCCCCTGAAATTTTTCGACGAGAATTCTGCAATCGCAACTTGCACCAATTTCCTTGCTATTATACTGCCAAAATTTTCTTGATTAAATTAGATATCCTTGCTGTCATATAAACTATGATTTTGTTATCAATTCCCTCATCAATTCTCTCAAGTCTTTTGTGGAAATTACGTCGAGAAACCGTTGTTTCTTCGACGATAATTCTACTCTTACAATACAGCACATACTTGCTGCAACTTCCACTGATTTCTATCAAACCTTTGCTACCATCTACCACAGATCCAAAACTTTCACCTATGGCCCTAAAACTCCACCAAACCACACCCTCAAACTGCACCCAAAATAGCCACAAAACAAGCCTAAACCGTAGCCTATATCCGCCAATCCACCAACTCTTTCGACCATCACCTCTCTCAACCAATACATGTCTTTAACCCGACAACAAAAGAGAGATCTTAACATCATAGATTTGGCGGCATATACTATGGCATCTAAGGAGGTAATCAATGCTAAATTCGAAGCCTTCGAGGCACGAATGGAGGATAAGATTCAGACGCTCTTTACCAAACTCAGATTGGGCCGACCACTAAGCCCGAAGAAATCACATCAAGGAGAGAGCTTTGCCCAATCACACCAAGCCCGAAGATATGACTTCCAAGAGAGGGGAAGCTCTATGACCGACCCTAACTATCCATGCATGAGAGTGGACTTCTCTAGATGGGAAGAAGGAGACCCGATTGGTTGGATCTCGCACGCAGAGCGATATTTTCAGTACCACAAAACTGCGAATGCATCTATGGTAAAAATTACAGCTATACATCTTGAAGGGGATGCTATACAATGGTTTGACTGGTTTGAACATACTTATGGAGTCCTTTCATGGCAACAATTCAAAGAAGGACTGCTGATCCGCTTCAGACCAACCGATTACGAGAATATTGACGGACAACTAGCAAAGATCCGACAAACCTCCACCATTTAGGAGTACCAAACCAGGTTTGAAAGGTTATCTAATCAAACTCGTGATTGGTCTCAAAAACATCTATTGAAGACCTTCATTGAGGTCTTGAAGCCGGAGATCCGAGGAGAAGTTAAAGCGCGACAATCGTATACGCTTATGGCAGCCATCTCTTTCGCACGATATCAAGAGGAGCAATTGAACCATAAAGCTCGGAGGATTAGAGTCGCTCCTCAACCAGTAATATTGAAGTCCTCAGCCCCCCCTACTGCCGACCAAGTCCCTACACCAAAGAGGTTAACAAGAGAAGAGCTTCGGGAGCAATATGCGAAGGGGTTATGTTGGCATTGTGATGAGCCGTGGAGCCGTGAGCATCGATGTAGTAAAGGGATACTTCTTATGATTGAACCAATATAAGAATGATTGAACCAATATAAGAAGAGGTTATTGAACATCTAGAAGAGAGCCTTGAACTTAAAGAAGAAGATGCAGAAGAAGAGCCACAACCGACCGAAATTACGGTACATACACTAGCCGGCTACTCAAACCCGCAAACGATGAAAGTTGGAGGCCTTCTCAAACAACAACCTATCACTATTCTCATCGACACGGGCAGTACTAATAACTTTCTAAACAGTAAGGTTACTATCCAGATGGCCTTACCTATCAAGAATTGTAAAAGGTTTGAAGTTAAGGTCGCCGATGGATGGATTTTGAAGTATGATCGTAGGCGCCCGCAAGTGAAACTATTGCATATCATGAGGCCTTACCAAGAGATAATTACATATTTCTTCCTTCTTCCTCTTGATGATCATGAGGCCATGCTCAAAATTAAATGGTTGACGACATTAGATGATATTTCTTAGAATTTTATGTAACTAATTATGAAATTTTACAGTAAGGAGAAACAGGTGATACTGAATGGGAAACATGGGGGCGACATAACGACGATTTGTACACAACAAATAAAGAAGGATTTGCATAAAGCATGCAGTGGCTTTTTGGTACAACTTGAGCAGCAAACTAAGGGAGAGCCAATAGAATTTGAAGATCCAAACCTACTTCCCTTGCTTGCTGAATTTTCAGATATATTTGACGAACCGCACAACCTATCTCTTACCCGTCGGCATGATCATTATATAACGATTCTTTCAGGCAAACCTCCGGCAAACACTCGGCCATATCAGTATCTATATCTCCAAAAGGATGAAATAGAAAGGATTGTAAAAGAGATGCTCGAAATAGGAGTTATTCGGCCAAGTTGCAACCTCTACTCTTCACCGGTGCTACATGTACGCAAGAAGGACGGAATATGGCGAATATGCGTTGATTACCGAGCTCTCAATGGCATAACCATCAAGGACATATACCTTATTCCAGTAGTAGATGAATTGCTAGATGAAAGGGAGCACAAATCTTCACAAAGCTGGACCTTTGATCCGGGTATATCAAATACGAGTGTGCGAAGAAGACATACCGAAAACCACCTTTTGAACACACAACAACCACTACGAATTTTTGCTTTCTTCAACAGAAGGTGGAATATCTTGGGCATATCATATCAGAGGAAGGTGTGGCAGTGGACCCCTTCAAAATTGGAGCAATGCAAAACTGGCCGACCCCGAGAAACATAAAATTGCTACATGACTTTCTGGGTTTAACAGGCTACTACCGCAAGTTCGTGAAAAACTATGGAAACATCAGTGCACCACTTACTTCCTTACTGGAAAAAGATGTCTTCGAATGGTTGGACAGAGCCTCTGCTGCCTTCAACAAACTTAAGGTAGCCATGACGATGACGCCGGTACTAACACTACTAGATTTCAACCGACCCTTCATTATTGAGGCCGACGCATCTGGAGTCGGAATTGGAGCCATTCTCATGCAAGATGGTCAACCACTCGCATACACTAGCAAGGCATTATCTCCCTCCCATCAAAATAAGTCAACATTTGATAAGGAGATGCTCGCCATTGTGCGCGCAGCAACGAGGTGGAGACCCTACTTGATTGATCGATGATTTTAAATTAAAATCGACCATAAAAGCCTCAAGTACTTTTTGGAGCGAAAGATATCATCCCCTGAGTAGCAAAAATGGGTAACAAAACTTCTTGGATTTGATTATGAAATAACTTACAAAAAGGGGAAAGAGAATGTTCTTGCAGATGCGCTTTCGCAACTACCCGAGCAAACTGAAGTTTCAGCTATTTCACTTCCGACCAAGCGACTTCCTTGAGGATATTAAGATAGAATGGTAGGAAGATTCAGAGACTAGTAAGATTATAAAAAAATTGGAGGAAGCACCAAGCTCCGTGGCTCATTACAATTGGAACTCAAAAGAATTACACTATAAGGGACGCATTGTGCTTATGATAAATTCTACTTGCATCTTCACGAGCAGATTTTGGACAAAGTTATTCCATATGCAGGGTACTAAATTGAAAAGGTGTATGACATATCACTCACAAATCGACGGCCAGACAGAAGTTGTAAATAGGTGCTTGGAGACAGCCCAAAGCCACCCACCAAATATGACTATCCAACGAGAACTCCAGACTCAGCCAAGTGCCATTATTGATTAATGGATCGTGACTCGACGACGATGACCCACTAATAAAGTGCTAATACAGTGGGTGAACCTACCAATAGAAGATGACACTTTGGAGAACTATAATGACTTAAAGATCAAATTCCCAAAATTCATGAATCGTCAGCCTCGAGGACAAGGCTGATTTGAAGAGGGCGGGTCTATTAGGACTCTAGCTAGGAGAGTCCTAATTGAGAAGGACATTTATGTAAAACATACCTAAGCCGACTCCTATTAAAGAGGTGAAGAGGCCGGCTCGGGTTAGGAGGTTGTTTCTTAGAGAAGAATTAGGAGTTGTAAAGGAATAGGAGTTTTGAGTAGAAGTCCTATTAGGAGTTGGTTAGAAGTAGGAGTCTTGAGTAGGAGTCCTATTAGGAGTTAGGGTTTAGAAACCCTATAAATAGCCATGTATTCCTCCTCTTTTGATAAGCAATAGATAAATCTTTTCTGTAGCCTTTGAGCAGCAACTTGGAGGGAGGAACCCCTATAGAGTTCCAAGGAGGCCGATCCCCTAAAGAGATCAACCCCAAGTTTAGAATCTGCAAGGGTTCTAACAACTGAGCCCTGGCGGTGCCACCGCCCAGTCTCGCTCGGAGATTGAGCCCAAGCGGTGCCACCGCCTGCCTGGGGTGGTTGCACCACCCAGCTTTCCTAGGAGACACTCTCCTGGGTGGTGCCACCACCAACCCTGGCGGTGCCACCACCAAGCCTGGTGGTGCCACCGCCTAGTAGGAATTCTGGTCCGAATGGGTTGATCCATTCGGCCCAATTTGGGTTTGTCAAGGGCCCAATTGCCCCCCGATTAAGTTAATGGGATCACCTCCCATTCCTAACTTAATCTACATGCTAACTACGATAATTCTTAAGACATTTACTACAGCTTGCTCCGGTGCATCAATTGCTTCTTCCAACGAGCTTCCGGCGAACTTTCGGCGAACATCCGACGAACCTCCAGCGATGCTCCGACGGACTTCCAGCAAACTCCTAGACTTGTGACGATCCACTTGGCGAGTTCCGACGAGCTTCTTTCGGCAAGCTCCTGGACTTCTCGGATTTGTTCCCGCAGAACCTCCGACGACCGTCCAGACTTCCATCGAGCTCTCGAACTCCCAACGTGATCATAGTCTTTGACTTTGGCTCAACTCCTGCTGCATGTCTTACTTTCATCGTAGTTAATCCTGCATACTTATCTCAACATATGGATTAGATAACAAATGACAATTGACTTCATCATCAAAATCCGAGATGCAACATTTTGCTCATTTACGAACGTGTTTCATAGTTAAGTATTTTTTGAATCGGCGTTAAGACAAAAATCGGTTTTATCGTACGAACATCATATTTCAGTTTGCACTTACATTCTAATTTCTATCTTAACTGCAAACTACCTTCCTTACTTTACTTCAAATACGTTTCCGTAAGCTTTCAAAGTTATTATTTATACGAAACGACTTTTACGTCGGAATCGGATTTCAACGTACGTACGTAGTTTTAATCGTCAAAAGTTTTTCGCCGCACTAATTAAACCCCCCCCCTCTTAGTGCTCTTGATCCTAACAGACTTCTCACAAATCCGATTCCACTTCTTTTGGGAACGTGACCCTTGTTTGCAAGGATCATGTTCAAAGACTTGCTACCAACCTCGAATTTCTTCAAGGTATCCTTAAGTAGCAAGTTTTCCTTTTGGAGAGTTTCTAGATCATGGTATTTTTCACATTGAGCTAAACTATCATGATATTCAGTTTTTAATTTATTAAAATTACTAACAAGACTATCATGCTTATTTTTCAGTAATTTATATTTTCTACTAATTATTTTACATTCATCAAATAAGTCATGGAAGGCATTTAATAATTCATAAAATGATAAATCTGCATCAATTAAATTTGTTACCTCTTCTCCGATGGCCATTAAGGCATAATGAGCAACTTGCTCGGTGTTGGACTCCTCTTCTTCGGACGCGCTCGAGTCATCCCACGTTGCTTTGAGCGCCTTCTTCTTTGATATTCTCTTCTTGGCTTGGGGACAATCACTTTTGTAGTCTCCCGACTTTTTGCATTTGTAGCAAATAACTTGGTCCTTTTTGGGTTCAAGTTTATTTTTTGTGTCACTTTTAAACTTGTTTCTCTTAATGATTTTTTTGAATTTCCTTGTTAGAAGTGCCAAGTCATCGTCACAATCCTCATCACTTGAGGTTTCTCTTAAGTGGTTATCTAAAGTTCTAAGTGACATATCCTTCCTGTTCTTTGGAAGGATGTCTTCTTGCTCTTCATGAGCCTTGCAAATCATTTCATAAGTCATTAATGACCCGATTAGTTCTTCAAGAGGGAAGTTGTTTAAATCTTTAGCCTCTTGAATAGTAGTGACTTTAGGGTCCCAACTCTTAGGAAGGGATCTTAGAATCTTATTTACGAGCTCAAAATCCGAAAAACTTTTGCCGAGTCCAGTTAGACCATTGACGACATCCGTGAAACGGTTGTACATGTCGCCGATAGTCTCGCTCGGTTTCATTCAGAAAAGTTCAAAAGAATGTATCGAAAGATTGATTTTTGACTCTGTCACTCTACTTGTGCCTTTGTAAGTCACTTCGAGTGTATTCCAAATATCAAATGCGGTTTCACAAACCGAAACACGATTGAACTCATTTTTATCAAGCGCACAAAATAAGGCATTCATAGCATTTGCATTAAGAGCGAAAGTCTTCTTCTCCAATTCATTCCAATCGATCATTGGAAGAGAAGACTTCGAAAATCCATTTTCGACAAGATTCCAAAGTTTAAAATCCATTGAAATAAGGAAGATCCTCATTTGGGTCTTCCAATAGGTGTAGTTCATCCCATTGAACATGGGTGGACGTGTAATAGAGTGGCCCTCTTGGTTTCCGGCGTATGCCATCTCTCTTGTGTTTTAATCCGTTTCAGACTTAACCCCGCTCTGATACCAATTGTTAGGATCAAGAGCACTAAGACGGGAGGCGGGGGGGGGGGGGGGGGTGAATTAGTGCAGCGGAAAACTTTCGACGATTAAAACTGCGTACGTACGTTGAAATATGATTCCGACGTAAAAGTCGTTTCGTGCAGATAATAACTTTGAAAGCTTACAGAAACGTATTTGAAGTAAAGTAAGGAAGGCAGTTTGCAGTTAAGATAGAAATCAGAATGTAAGCGCAAACTGAAATATGATGTTCGTACGATAAAACTGATTTCCGTCTTAACGCCGATTCGAAAAATACTTAACTATGAAACACATTCGTAAATAAGCAGAAGGCAGTAAGCTATTGAGGAGGTTTGCAGTAAAGATAAGATGCTCAAAGTAAATACAAACCGAGATTTAGAGTGGTTCGGTTAATCTTGACCTACATCCACTTTTGGCTTTCTCCACCAACGAGGTCACCGACGTCCACTAGAGGCCTTCCTTCAATAGGCGAAGGCCAAGCACCCTTTTACAGCTTCACTCCTTTTGACGAGCTTAGGAGACAACCCTTACAAACTTTTCTTTCCTCTCTTGAAAGATCAAAACTTGGAAAAAGAGGTAGGAGAACTTCTAACCTTTACAACACTTTTTGAGCTCTAAAAATCACACTTTTTAAGCTTGCTCGAAGACTGAGCCCAGGCGGTGCCACTGCCTGCCTAGGGCGGTTGTATCGCCCAGCTTTCCTGGGAGACCCTCTCTTGGGTTATGCCACTACCGACCCTGGCGGTGCCACCGCCTAGCCGAAATTCTGGTCCGAATGGGTTGATCCATTCGGCCCAATTTGGGTCTATCAAGGGCCCAATTGCCCCCAGATTAAGTTAATGGGATCACCTCCTATTCCTAACTTAATCTACATGATAACTACGATATTTCTTAAAACATTTACTACAGCTTGCTCCGGTGCGTCAATCGCTTCTTCCAGCTAGCTTCCGGCGAACTTTCAGCGAACATCCGACGAACCTTCGACGATGCTCCGACGGACTTCTGGCAAACTCCTGGACTTGCGACGATCCACTTGGCGAGTTCCGATGAGCTTCTTTTGGCAAGCTCCTGGACTTCTCGGATTTGTTCCCGTAGAACCTCCGACGACCGTCCGGACTTCCGTCGAACTCTCGAACTCCCAACGTGATCATAGTCTTGACTTCGGCGTAATTCCTGCTGAATGTCTTACTTTCATCGTAGTTAATTATGCACACTTATCTCAACATATGGATTAGATAACAAATGACAATTGACTTCATCATCAAAATCCGTGATTCAACAGTACCGCCCATACACAATCTCTCAAGTGGTGGCACCGTCAGACTGAGCGGTGGTACTGCCTAGTGTCAGTGCTGCAGACAATGGTACTGCCCAGCATAAGTGATGGTATCGCTAGGACCCGGAAAACCCAGGATGAGACCTTTTTAGGCTCCAAGTTTGAATCAACTTGAGGCCTATAAATACCCCTCTCATTCCTGGTAAACAGACATAAGGACTGAGAGTGAAAAAGAAAGAAAACACTATTGTAATCTTGTGTGAACTCCTCTCAGACTCTAAGCGTTAGAGAAGCTTAAGAGAGGAGGTTATGGGGGGGTTATAAAGGTTCTCTCTTGAACCTGTCAAAAAGAGAATCGAGTTGTAAGGGTAGTTGATCTTTGTCCATTGAAGGAAGATCATTAGTGGATGTCGATGGCCTCGACGGAGGAGGAATCGACGGAGTGGATGTAGGTCATGACGACCAAACCACTATAAAATTCGGTTTGCATTTCGTTTTAAGCAATTTACCTTTATTGCAAACTGTTTTACCTTCTAACTGCTTTCACTACACTCCCATACTCTTTCAAGTTAATATCTTTATGAAATAGTTTTCATCGAAATTGGATTTTTATCGTACGAAGTTTTTCAAACCGAAGTAATTTTTTTACTACACTAATTCATCCCCCCAACCCCCTCTCTTAGTGCCGACTCGTTCCTAACATCATGATCATTTGATGTGATTACTCACATGATGTGTGATTACTTGTATACCTACTAGATATGTATATATATTTACATGCGATGTAGATATATATTAAATATGTATGTGTGTGACATGTCATATTACGAGACTAAATAAAAAATTTCATCTCTTTATAATATTAAGTCAGTAAATGTAAGATAATTAGATTGATCCATGTGGCCTTCCATCGTTATAGGTAGGGATTAATTCCCGACGTAGGTTGAGTTGGTCGAGTCACTCAAGGCTCACATATTTATTGATTTGTTATCTTACCTATGACATAGAGATATCATTAGTGACCTGAGGACATAGTTTGCTTGGTCGAGTCACTCGAGGGCATATTGTTGAATCAGACTCATCTTGTAACGATGGCGATGACTTAACCGAACACCATGGTTAGTCGAGTCACTTGAGGCCATGGTGGTTCGAAGGCTGAATAGGACGGGAATCATAAGGAATTGTGAATAACAAGAGTTTCCTACCTTTATGAACTTAGTATGATTGGTCGAGTCACTCGAGGTTATGTTAAGATGCCGATTGGATCCCTAGATTAAGATAGAAGTCCTTATCTTAATTTATTATTTTTGTACAATCTATATGTTATTTATTTCTATTGTATCTTTATTTTTAGAATAATATAGCTTTCAAATCCTTTACGTGACATACTTGATGTCAACCACCTCACTGATCTAAATTACATTGATTGACTTTGTAACCTGAGAATCGTTCTCATGATAGAGAAAATCGTGTATGTCCTTGATATAATGATAACTACGCCCGAGGAAGAGATAGGCGAGGATAAGATCGTTCGCTACATGAAGTACATATGTAATATCCCTCACTTTTGAAATTTATTAATCTTTATTTGTAAATCGGAGGACCTATATGTAAATATAGAAATTTTAAGGACTAAACGGATAAGTTACAAAAAAATAAAAAAAAAGAAAACCGAAAATTTCGGTTTTATCCCACCGCCCCGCATGCTCTCTGTTCCAAAACAGAGAGAGGAGTTGTGGGGCGTGGGGAGAAGAAGAAAAGAAGTAGAGGGAGAAGAGAAGAAAAGAAGAAGAAGAAGAAGAAAGGGAAGAGGGAGAGGAGAGAAATGTAGCTGCAGCAGCTAGGGCTGCAGCACCTCTATTTCCTGTAGGAGGAAACATAGGAGTGCATGTGTGGGGCATCGGGGAGGAGAAGGGAAGAAGAGGAGAAGAAGAAGAAGAAGAGGAAGAAGAAAAGAGGAGGGTGGCTGCGGCAAGGGCTGCAGCGAGGAGCTGTGGGGCGTTGGGGAGGAGAAAGGAAGAAGAGGAGAAGAAGAGAAGAAGAAGAAGAGAAGAAGAGAAGAAGAGAAGAAGAGGAAGAAGAGAGAGGAGGGTGGCTGCGGCAAGGGCTGCAGCAAGGAGGTGTGGGGCATCGGGGAGGAGAAGGGAAGAAGAGGAGAAGAAGAGAAGGAGAAGAAGAAGAAGAAGAAGAGGAAGAGAAGAAGGAGAAGCGGGAGAAGAGGTTGTGACACCTCTGTTTCCTGCAGGAGGAAACAGAGGAGAGGGTGTGTGTGGTGCCGGGGAGGAGAAGGGAAGGAGAGGAGAAGAAGAGAAGAAGAAGAGGAGGGAGGAGGAGGCTGCGGCACCTCTGTTTCCCGCAGGAGGAAATAGAAGAAAAGAGAGGTTGTGCGTCGGGGAAAAGAAGGGGAGGAAGGAGAAGAAGAGAAAAGAAGAAGGGAAGGAGAGGGAAGAAGAGAAGGGAAAGAAGAAGGGGCTGCAGCTGCGGTGATGACAGCTGCAGCTAGAAGAGAAGAAGGAGAGGAAGAAGAGCAGGGGAAGAAGAAGAGGCTGCGGCTGCGGCGGTGGTAGCTGCAGCTGGAAGAGAAGAACGAGAGGGAAGAAGAGGAAGAGGGGAAGGTGGCTGCGGTAGCTGCGGTAGTGGTATTGGCTGCAGCGGCTGCTTTTGGGAAAGGAAAAAAAAAAAGAGGCTGTCGGCCATGATTGCGGCTGCGGCTGCGGCTGCGGCGGCTGTGTTTGCAGCAGTTGTGTCTGCGAAAGAAGAGGAGGAAGAAGGCAGTGCGGTGCAAGGGGATGCGACTATGGCAGCAACAGCGGCGGTGGCTGCAGCAGTTGTGTTTGGGAAAGAAAAAAAAAGGAACGAGAGTAAGGGAGAGCAGGTGAATGTGCCCCTATGTTCTATATGAGCCATAGTTGTGGAAGAAGAAAGAAGATTGGTGCAGAAAATGAAAATAGGGAGAGGAGACAGAGGAAAAATAGAAGAAGGATTCGGGCGTACATCTTCATATCAAAATCTTTGAAAGGCAAGTGTTCCGATCCTTCCTATTGCAAGCTTTCTAATCTTTCCTATTACAAGTTGTCTTGATCTTTCTTTACTGTAATTTTATCTCTACATTTGCTTTGAATATGAGGAACTTTGAATTGTTCTAACCTTGCATTTGATATATCTCCTGTTTAGACGTAACAATTTGAATATATGAAACTTCCGAGATTCTGACCTTTCTACCTTGTTATGGTTATAACTTTATGCACTGATCTCTGATTTGGACAAAACTTGTTTGATCTGAATATAGACTCATAAACCTTTCTTTTGACAGATTATTTTAAGAATTCGGAGTAAGTTTGCCTATCCAAACTTCTGTTTCAAATGAGCCTACGAATTCTGAAAAATAGATATCGTAATTTCTGACCTTTTGATACTGAACTGCTAAGTCCCTGTTGGAAACTTTGATTTATTCAAAACTTATTTCATTGGAAACTAGACTCATAGATCTTTCTTTTGATACCTGGATTGAAAGATTTAGAGTCCAAATGTCTGCTCAGTTATCTATTGAATCCGACCCTATGGATTCTACAAAACAATGATTTTGTTTTTTGACCTTTAGTTACTAAATCAATTGTAACTCTTTGTTGGAAACTTCGATTCATACGAGACTTGTTTTATCTGAAAATATATTGAAATATCTTTCCACAATAGCTTTCTTGAGTATATTGGAGCACAATTGATAGTTTGAATCATTTGTTCAATGTGCCTCTCGAATTCTACCAGAAATCAAGCTTTGGTTAATTTCACATATTCCGGTTTCATTCCTTTGGAAATTGATTTCATTTAGCTTTCTTGTTCAATTGAGCTTTATATTACTGCTTTGAATTCTTGTATGCTCTTGTCCTTAAAATTATTTGCATTCTTGAAAACTATTGTGTAACGTTTATGCTATATCATATTGACTTATATAGACACATGTATATTTCATTGTTCCGCATTTGCTTTCGATATGTGTCTATTCCAGTTTCCTTCCTTTAGACATTGAATTCATCGAACCTTCTTATTTGAATTGAGCTATATGTGATTACTTGGAATCCTTATGCTCTTGCTTTCATTTCTTTTCAAATCTGAATACATTTGTGAAAGATTATGCTTGCATCATATTGACTCGTAAAGGCACATGTATATTTTGTTGTTCTGCGTGTGCTTCCGATATGTGCTATTTATTGTTCATACTGTCCCTTTGTACTCTGGTGTTTGTGGAATATTGTGAACCTTTGCTAGAAATGGTAAAGGGAGTTATGCATAGAGCTTGTGATGCTCTGCCGGCCTCTTATGACTTCACTCAGACGTGGGTAGATGGAGCTCCCAAATGTGGGAGAGCTCCCAGATGTGGGAGACTTATGTTTGGCGGTCATTTATAAATGGATGTACCATATTATGTTATGGTCCCACTTCACCTTCTATGTGTTTGATATGATATCCAAAGCTTTTGTTATGTGTTTCTATATGTGCTTTGGATGAGAATGATATGAATGTAACGTCAAATTCGACGTTTGAACTTTTGTTCCATATTCGTTCTTTGATATGTTCCAAAATGATTCATATGTCGTTGATATGCTTTGAAATATTTCATATACCATTGATATGTTCCGAAATGTTTCATTTATTATTGATATACTCTGAAACATTTCATATGCTTTTGATATACTCCGAAATGTTTCATTTGCTATTGTTATGCTCCGAAATGTTCTATATGTCGTTGATATGCTCCGGAACATTTCATACGCTATTGATATGCTCCAATTACTCTATGCTCCATTTGTTATGAACCAAATATGTTTTGAATGATATGATACATATGATTTTGTATCTAATGAGATGGTATCCTTGAGAATTCTTGTATTCTGCCTTGCATTATGATACCTTATTTGTTTGAAACCATTCCTTTTGTTCTGAATATGTTTTGTCACTTGCTGAGCTGTTTTTAGCTCACTCCGTTGTTATATAAATCCTTCAGGTCAGTTTGTCACTCTTTGAGATGTTTTGAATTGGGCTAAAGTAGTGGAGAGCTATTCAGAATTATGGGAAATTTTTGTTGGTTATTATATTATTGTTGTATAAGCATATTTTGTATGCAATGAAATGTTGTCGATGAATCGAAATGGATATACTGTATAAAAGTATTAGAAGATCTCTCTTATTTGGAATTTTAGAATGTTAAGTCTAGTTTACGATGATATGAACTTGTGGTAAATGGTTGGAGTTATGATTGTATAAATTACTTAGCTTATGGATTTATAAATGTTGTTCATGTTTGTTAAATTGGCTTGGGTTGCCATGAATGTAAATTATCGAGTGATATGATACATGATTATAAACTGCACAGGTTTTATAGATGTGAATTTGATTTAATGTTTTTCAGTGTCCTCAAATGTTAGTTTGAATCCTGGATTGATTTGTGATGAAAATTTTTAATATTATTGATATTTTGAGGGGCGTGACAACAAAGACGATTCTACTCTTGCTCGGTGTTAAATGTTGGACTCTATCTCCTGAGTTATAGAGACAATATGAACATATGGATGCTAGATCCATTCTCCCACATCTTCACAAATTATTTGAAGAACAGGGAAGGACTCAATGATATGAGATATCCAAGAGTCTCTTCCGTGCCAAGATGACTGAAGGGACATCGATTCAGAACCATATCCTTAAGATGATTGAGTGGATAGAGAAACACACAGGTCTAAGGATGACCCTAGAGGATGACCTATGTGTATACCTTGTACTTCAGTCCCTATCAAATTTTTTTTCTCAGTTCATAATGAATTTTAATATGAACAAGATTGAGGTGACTCTCCTTGACCTCCTCAATATGTTGAGGGAGGCAGAGAGCACTATCCAGAAAGAGAAGCCAGTTCTCTATACTAGTGAGATCAGAAAGAAAAGGAAGGTAGAAAAGTCTCTTAAGAAGGACAAAGACAAGGGCAGATCAGGTAAAGCAAAGGTTGCAAAGAAAGATCTAACAAACGACAAAGACCAGTATTTCCACTACGGCAAAGATGAGCACTGGAAGAGTAATTGCAAAGAGTACCTTGCAGAGAGGATAAAATAGAAGCTTGGAGAAGCTTTAAGTACATTCATGATCAATCTCCATTTGTTAGAATCTTATGATAACACATGTGTATTGGATACTAGTAGTGCTTATCACATCTGCAATTCGTTGCAAGTTCTAGTAGGACCTATAAGATTGGTGAGAGGCGAGATAGACCTCAAGATGGGCAATGGAGCAAAAGTTGTTATAGTGGTTGTTGTCGAGATTGTTGGGAAATCTTAGGGGCGACATCACTAATACCGGGGAGGGTAAAATGCAGAATGGATTTCGAAAGGAAACCGATGCAACAGTTTCTCAGATAGAAAATGTCATAGTAGATAAAGAACGAACTCTTGAAGAAAAGTCGCAGTACAATTGTATTTGTTGGAATGAGTGTTTTGAATAGAAAAGGCACGAACTCACGATAAAACTTAAAGAAGATCGAAAAATAGTTCACCACCAAGTTAAAATCACAAAGGGATACAGAAATTCACCACCCCAAGGATTATAAACGAGGATACAAAACAGAAATCAAAAGACTCACCACTCAAGAACGCATCCAAGAGATATAGAGTTTAAGGGAGTTCTCCAAGAGAGCTTCTGCCAAGATATTATCAGTTTCTAAAATTCTTTCTAAGTCCTAAACACCAAATAAATACTAGTGCATAAAACAACCCTTCATGCATAGGAAATTTCGAAATTAAGTATTTACAACTACTAACCAACTCATTTAATGCATTCCTTAGTCATGAAGACATGTTCACAATTGCTAACCAACTCCTTTAATGCATTCCTTTGTCATATTTGAGTGGGCCGAGTTAAAGATTATGATACATCATTGTTGGTTGAAAAAAATACCATATCATAATCAAGGTTCATATGATCAGATTGTAGTAAATTAGACACTCTCATGTCAATCTCCCCCGGTTGAAAAAAACTTGTCCTCAAGTCCTTATTTGATTCATCAACATGATTATAAAAAGGACTTAAATCAGCCATATTAAATGTTAGGAATACTCTGTAATCTTCAAGTAGCTCAATTTCATAAGCATTTTTGCTAATTCTATTAAGCACATTGAAAGGACCATCAGCCTTTGGTTTTAGTTTTTCAAATTTGCCCAGTGGAAACCTCTCCTTCCTTAGATGAATCAAGACCAAATCATATGCATTAAACTCCATATGTTTTCTGTGTTTTTTGACAGCATGCATGTACCTCTCATTTTGCCTCTCAATGGTTGCTTTCACACCCTCATGTAGCTTCTTTATCTGCTTAGCTCTTTTATCAGCATCTCCACTAAATTGCTTTATTGTAGAATGAGGGATTAAGTCCAAAAGACTAGCAGGATTAGCACCATAAACAACCTCAAAAGGACTCTTACCGATACTATGATGGATAGAACGATTGTAAGCAAACTCAATTTATGGAAGAATGACATCCCACTGCTTAATATTCTTACCAACATAGCATCTAAGCAAATTTCCTAAGCTTCTATTTGTTACCTCATTTTGCCCATCGGTTTGTGGATGATGCGAGCTGTTGAAATTCAAAGAAGTACCCAGCTTCCTCCAAAGAGTTCTCAAAAAATGATTAACAAATTTTGAATCTCGATCAGACACCATAGTTCTTGGAATACCATGCAATTTAACAATATCCTTAAAATACAAATCAGGAACAAAGTAAGATATTTTTGAAAATATGTCAACAACAACCATGATAGAATCCTTGTTCCTTTGAGTTCTTGGCAATCCCAAAACGAAATCAAGACTCACTTCCTCCCATGGAGAATTTGGCACAGGCAATGGAGTGTACAATCCAGAATTTTGACTTCTTGTTTTTGCCAAATGACACACTCGACATTGCTTTACATGTCTTTCCACATCTCTAAACATCTTAGGCCAATAAAAGTTTGATTGAATAAGAGCTAAAGTATTATCTCTACCGAAATGTCCACCTAAAACACCACCATGAGCTTCAACTAGAATTACTTGTCTCAAAGAACAAGATGAAACACATAAAGTATTAGCTCGAAAAAGAAAACCATCAAGGATAGAAAATTGTTGAAAGGAACTTGATTTGCAATTCTGCCATATTGAGCCGAAATCCACATCATTCTCAAAGAGATTTTTGAATGTCTCAAATCCAACAACTTTAACTTCCATTGCTGATAATAAATAATGCTTTCTGCTCAATGCGTCAGCAACCACGTTTTGAACACCGGATTTGTGCTTAATTGTAAAGTTATAATATTGTAAAAACTCTACCCAAGCTGCATACCTCTTATTTAGCTTGTGTTGGTGATTTATGAACTTTAATGCTTCATGATCTGAATATAGCACAAATGGCTTGGTAAGAAGGTACTAACTCCAATGAGATAAAGCTCGATATATGACATAGAACTCCTTACCATAGGTAGAATATTTCTTTCTTATTTCATTCAGCTTCTCACTAGAAAATGTAATCGGATTTCCGTCTTGACTCAAAACAGCACCAATTCCCACATTAGATGCATCACATTCAATCTCAAACACATTGTCAAAATTTGGTAGAACTAAGATAGGAGCTTCGGTCACCTTTCTTTTTAAAAACTCAAAAGCATCATTAGCCTCATTAGTCCATTTGAATTTATCATATTTCAAACATTCGGTGATTGGAGCCACAATAGAGTTGAAATTATTGATGAATCTTCTGTAAAAAGAAGTTAAGCCATGGAAACTTCTTACATCATGTAATGAAGCAAGTGTTGGCCAACTGAGAATAACTTTTACCTTACTTTGATCTATCATGATTCCATATTTTGAAACAACATACCCCAAAAACACAATGCTAGATGTAAAGAAATCATACTTCGTTAGATTAGCATAAAGCTTTTGCTGCCTCAAAATAAGAAAGATTTCTTTCAAATGATTCATACGCTCCTCTTCGCTCTTGATGTACACCGATATATCATCAAAGTAAACTACAACAAATATTTCAATGCATGATATAAGTATGTGATTCATAAATCTCATAAAAGTGCTAGGAGCATTAGATAATCCAAATGGCATAACCAACCATTCATATAAGCCTTATCTAGTTTTAAATGTTGTTTTCCACTCATCTCTGGGCCTCATTCTTACTTGGTGATAGCCACTCCTCAAATCAATTTTAGAGAAAATAGAAGCACCACATAATTGATCAAGTAAATCATCTAACCTTGGAATAAGAAAATGATAATCCACTGTGATTTTGTTAATGGTGCAATTGTCAATGCACATTCTCCAAGAACTATCCTTCTTAGGCACCAACAAGGCGGGAACTGCACAAGGACTCATGCTTTCCTGAATTAACCCATTTTTTACCAATTCATCAACTTGCATTTGAAATTCTTCATGCTCCTTGGGATTCATTCTATACGCTGCCTTATTAGGTAGAACAGCCCCCGGAATAAGATCAATGTGATGTTGAATGTCTCTCAAAGGTGGAAGGCCATGTGAAATCTCTTCCGGTATAACATCTTGAAATTCCTCTAGGATTGGTTGCATGATTTTCGGTGTCTCCTTATGTTGTTCATTCTCCTCTACTACCATTAGGGTCAAAACATGACCACCCTTGTCTAATTCACATTTGTATTCACCATAAGACATAAAAGCACTAACTTCCTTCTTTTGTATAGCCTTCTTTTGATCCATACCGAGAACTCTTTTCAAACTTCTATTGCTTTTCAACTTTTAATGCTAGCTTGCTCACATCATTTAAAGACCAATATGACTGCAGTTGAACAACTTTAGCAATCTCATACTTCAGACCTCCTAAAAATCTTGCAATGGTTTGCTCTTCTGGTTTCACAAGCTCTCCTTTTAACATTAGGTTATCGAATTCTGCAATGTACTCTTCCACACTAAGATCTTTTTGTTTAAAATCATGGATTTTGAGAAAGATCTCTTGCTAATAATTGTCAGGTAAATATTTTCTCTTCAACTCCCTTTTCATTTTTTCCCATGTCATGATCTTACTCTTTCCCTCACATTCTCTTTGTTTCTTCAGAATTTCCCACCAAAAAGATGTATTCTGTCTAAGTTTTAGTGCCACAAGTTTGACCTTCTTTTGTTCTGGTGGTTCATGAAAATCGAAAATTCTTTCTACTATATTAAGCCAATCGATAAAGTCATCAACATTTATTTTACCTTCAAACTCTAGAATCTCTAATCTGGGATTATATTTATTCTGCCACTCGTCTTGGACTCTATTTCTTGTTCGACATCTTCTCGACTCCCTTGGGAGAGGAGGTGTATCTTCATTAGAAGTATATTCATGGACATCATCATTTGCATACTAGTTTTGTCTACTTTGAAGTTCTTCGATTATTTCATTCTTTTCTTGTAGACTATGCAGTAATCTTCGTAGCTGCAGTCTCAACGACTCGACATCATCTTTATGGTCGCTACCTTCACCAACTATATCTTTTCCATTCCGCCTTGCCATGATCTCTTACTTTTAGCTTTGATACCGGGGAGGGTAAAATGCAAAATGGATTTCGAAAGGAAACTGATACAATAGTTTCTCAGATAGAAAATGTCACAGTAGATAAAGAACGAACTCTTGAAGTAAAGTCGCAGTATAGTTGTATTTGCTGGAATGAGTGTTTTGAATAGAAAAGGCACGAACTCACGATAAAACTTAAAGAAGATTGAAAAATAGTTCACCGCCAAGTTAAAATCACAAAGGGATACAGAAATTCACCACCCCAAGGATTATAAACGAGGATACAGAACAGAAATCAAAAGACTCACCACTCAAGGATGCATCCAAGAGATATAGAGTTTAAGGGAGTTCTCCAAGAGAGCTTCTACCAAGATATTATCAGTTTCTAAAGTTCTTTCTAAGTCCTAAACACCAAAATAAATACTAGTGCATGAAACAACCCTTCATGCATAGGGAATTTCGAAATTAAGTGTTTACAGTTTCTAACCAACTCATTTAATGCATTTCTTGGTCATGAAGACATGTTCACAGTTACTAACCAACTCCTTTAATGCATTCCTTTGTCATATTTGAGTGAGCTGAGTTCAAGATTATGAGGCATCATTGTTGGCTGAAAAAAATACCATATCATAATCAAGGTTCATATGATCAGATTGTAGTAAATTAGATACTCCAGTGTCAATCACATGCGCAGCGGAAGAATATAAAACAAAAATCCCAAATTTCTCAATATGTGTTTGTCGTCATGCGTAGATTGGAGTGTAAAACCTATGAAATAGAAAACCACGTGCGAGATAGTTGTATTACACAGGGAGATCGTATATCCTTGAATCCCTACAAATCTATAAGAGTGGATGAAGGAGGTCAAGCATCCTCCTCTCTAGCGACGATCCACACAGCAAGGCTGCAACGATGCTCCTCAAATCTCCACGCTTGCTATATGAGGAGGAGAATAGGATGTGGCAACTAAGAAGCCCCAGCCAATGAGCCTTTAGATCTCTCCTATTTATAGAGGCCCCCCAGTTAACCCTAATGGATCATGCCCTATTGGGTACTAGATCTCCATCCAATTACCTAAGCCTCTTAGATTATTGGGTCTCCAATCCTTTGGACATATTTGTCCTCAATTACTATGTACATATAGTCCCTCATCCATCTAATATCCCAGAGATCATATAGCGGGCATGGTGTTGTTAGACCCATACGGTTTCTCCTCGAGTTTCACTCTAATCGGATTCTCCCAGAGAACTCTTTCTCTCTCAATCCGAATGACCTTGGCCAAGGATTTGTTTGAGCAAGAACACACGGGATATTCCTCTCATGATACCGAGAGCGGATGATCCTCTATCGACACTCAATAGCCCTCATAAGGTTGGCTGCCACTCTCAATAACCAGCTATACTATATTTGGAATTTCCAAACCTATAAGTATGGTATCAAAGAGTTGAGTACTTATACAGGACATCCTTGTTGTCTCAAGTCTAAGAACCAGATACACTATTGGGACTATGGAATCGTTGTCTAACAATAAAATATCATCAACCATCCAGTATTCCGTGAGCGGCTCAATCAGTGAACTCATTCTCTAATGAGCACCTGTACTGTATCCCTAGTGTCCCCACACGAGCAGCTATGAGATCAACTACATCCGTCATATGGACGAGCATAAAGCATACCAGTCTGTCTGGTTACCTCGATGTCCTCAAGTAACCTATAACCGAGAGTATTTAGGATCTGTGTTTGAAGGTAAATCAGTCTTATTATCGTGATCTCATCATGATCCGATTCCCATTGCATAGATCTATGGACATCATAATTTATATGCATATATGTAATAAATAATATAAAGTGATAAAATATTAAAATATAAAAAGTAAAAAGAATGTGTGTCATGTCACACGTGTCATCACTTACGTGATTGGCTTGTAGGGCACCTATGACTAGCAGAGGTCACCCTACATCATCTTGGTGGAACTATTATTGGATTAGATGTATGCTATTTTGTTATTTCTATTATCAAAAATATTATTTTCATTTCATATTTGATAGTTAGTGGATATAAATTAGTTTTTGAGAATAATAGTTGTTAAATAATATTAAATAATAAGATCATCACTAGAGGAACACTGTATAATGGTTTGTTTATGCTAGACATATCATGAATATAAGTGAGTTTAAGAAGAAACGAGGTGAGGTAGATAATGCATGCATATGATATTGTAGGCTAGGTCATATCCATGTGGGAAGGATGTTGAATCTCGAATTTTAATGATGAAACCAATTGATAGTGTTTATGATTTGATCTGCATTTTGAGTGACGTAGGAAGCTTCGATCAAGGAGAGACAATTAAAGTAGGAAGAATAATGTTGGGCCAAAGTAGAACATGTTAGAAGATTGGACGTCGAGCCGAAGGATCGGTCGACGTATCGACAAAAGGCTTCGAGCCATGGGTTTGGGCATCGGGTCAAGAAAAGCGAAAATTGTGCCAAAGAAATCAGAGCTGCAGAGGTCAACTGGCCGATTAGACAATAGACCGTAAGAGAGGACGATGCACCGAAAAATTGAACAAAGGGTCGATGAACCGATGACATGCTGGACAACATGATTCAAGCTTTGTAATAAATGTCTAGATCGAAGTAGGTTTTAAATGTGCAAGATTAACTACGATAGCAAGGCATAAAGCAAAATGAAGTCCCAGAGTCAAGAACGATACTTCGTTGGGAGTTTGAGAGTTGGTCAGAAGTTCTGTCGGAATTGGCCAAGGAGTCTAGGAGCTTGCCAGAGAAGCTCGTCGGAACTCGCTAAGAAGATTGTCATGAAGTCCAGGAGCTTGCCGGGAGTCCACTGGAATATTGCCGAGAGATCATCGGAAGTTCATCGGAAGATCGCCGGAAGCTCGTTGGAAGAAACCTAGACTTACGGACTTATTTAGCTTAATAAATGTCTTAAAATTCATAGTTAGCACATAATTTGGTTGGAATTGGACCAACTCAATTAGGGATCAATTGGGCCAAGTTTGGATTGTGTTGGACCAAGTGAAAAGGCTCAAACAATGACCCAACAAGTGGAATTGACATGGCACAGTCTCCGAGACTGTGTCAGGTGGTGGTACCGCCTAGTGTTAGGCTGCAGGCGGTGGTACCACCTGTACCTTAAAATTTTGGGGATTTAAATTTTGGCTCCAAGTTTTGAAGCCATTTGGGGTCTATAAATACCCTAGCTATTCCTACATGGAGTAGGAAAAAAAGTGAACAAAAACTCTGTATTTCTAAAGTTTAAAACCCTTGTAAAGTATAAGAGTCCCTCATCCTAAAGTTTAGAGACCATTCTAAGGAAGAGTGTGAGGGAACCTTTGTAAAAATGGGGGGTAAAGGTTCTCTCCTGAACCTGTCAAAAGGAGAATCGAGTTGTAAGGGTAGTTGATCTTTGCCCATTGAAGGAAGATTGTTAGTGGATGCCGATGGCCTCGACGGAAGAGAAATCGACGGAGTGGATGTAGGTCACGATGACCGAACCACTATAAAACTCAGTTTGCATTTCCATTCTTGCAATTTATCTTTACTGTAAGCTGCCTTACATCCTTATTTCTTTCACCACGCTTCCATACTCTTTTAAGTTAATATCTTTACGAAACAGTTTTCGTCGAAATCGATTTTTATCATACGAAGATTTTTCAAACCAGTGATTTTATCCGCTGCACTAATTCACCCCCCTCCCCCCTCGTCTTAGTGCCGACTCGTTCCTAATAGTTGGTATCAAAGCCACGTTATTTCTCATTTGGTTTAACACCCAAGAGAAATGACTCTTTTCGGATTTCAAGAGGGTTTTTCTATCTTTCGTCCTCCTATATTCAATGAGATGGATTACACTTATTGGAAAACTCGGATGAGAGTTTTCTTGCTTTCGTTGAATCATGATTTATGAAATATTATCGAAAATGTATTTCAAAAGTCTTCTCTTCCAATGAATGATTGGAATGTTTTTGGAGAAGAAGACCTTCTCTTTAAATGCAAAAGCTATGAATGCTTTATTTTATGCTTTGGATAAAAATGAGTTTAATCGTATTTCGACTTGTGAAACGGCTTTTGAGATTTGGCACACTTTTGAAATCACACACGAAGGCACTAGTAGAGTTAAAGATTCTAAAATAAATATTTTGATGCATGATTTTGAATTATTTTATATGAAACCAAGTGAGACTATTGGAGACATGTACACCCGTTTTACGGATGTCGTCAATAGTCTAAAAGCTCTTGGTAAAAGTTTTTTGAATCTTGAACTTGTGAATAAAGTTTTACGATCACTTTCTAAAAATTGGGATTCTAAAGTAACGACAATACAAGAATCAAAGGACTTGAACTATTTTCCGATTGAAGAACTTATTTAGTCTTTGATAACCTATGAAATGACTTATGTGGCACTTGAACTTGAGAACAACCTTCCGAAGAACAGGAAGGATTTGACACTTAGAACAAATGAAGACCACTCGAGCAAAAGCTCAAGTGATGATGAACTCGAACTTCTCACTATAAAATTTAAAAGGTTCATTAAATAAGAATTAAAAAATAAAAATAAATTTAAAAAGAAGTTGCCAAAGAAGAAGAGAGCACTCAAAGTGGTTAAACGAACCGAGTTCATCCGAAGATGGAGAACAAACCGACAAAGGTGAGGTGACAAACTACGCCTTAACGACTTTTGACGACGAGGTAACCAAAACCTTTTTGCCTTATTTCGAAATTACTTGATGCCTTTTTTATGAGTTATTTTTAAATTAGTTAGTAAATAAAAAATATACATCATGCATCTTTTTCTAGCTAATTTTGAAAATGATAATGATAATTACATATTTTATGAAAATACAACAAAATGTTAGATTTAAATCTAATGATTAATCCTATATATATATATATATATATATATTTAAAATAATATGTATCTAAATTAATGATTTCCGATTTTGATTGAAAATGCTTTATGAAATCATGTTTGACGATATCATGCTTAATGAGTTTATAGTTTAAAATTATGCATGTTATACCTTGAAAACTTGAAACCATGTTTTGATGTCATGCCCAAAGTAGTGATGCATAATGATCTTGCTTAATAAGTTTATATTTCGAAATTATGCATGATGATTTTTGTGATTCATGGCTTATTGATCTTTGTCGCAATGAAAGTTGCTTTTTTGGTTTTAAACAAGATGGAAGGTTTTCATATGAAAAACTTGAGTATATTTATATGAAATATAAAATAAAACACATAAAAAAAAAGTATGATCATTGGAATTAAAATGATAAATCAAATCTTTTGTTTAAAGAAACCATATGTTTAATGTGTCATATTTTTTGTCATGATGATGAAATTTATTTTTTTCGGTCTTAAACAATGATGCATCTTTTTACTTGGCATAAAAAAGACAAAGGCATGCTTGTATGAAACAAACAACTTAAAATGAAACATCTCTATCTTATTGATTTTTTGATAAAAGATTTATGAATCTATGTATATTATGCTTTTGTGAATCTCTTGGACTATGAATTTGAATGAGTTTTATCAAAATCATAATTTCTTGAGATTTATAACATGAAATCTTTTATGAATCAAGATCTCTTATTTGATCTCTCATGTTTCTCTTTGCCATTTACTAAAAAGGAAAATAATCCATTTCATGATCTTGATTTCTCGATATTTGATGCTTGAAATCTTTCTATGAATTAAGATCATTTTCTTTTTGTTTCTTTTTTGCTATTCACCAAAAAAAAAAGGGGGGAGACTTATCCTAATAAACTATGCTACTTGACATCTAGAGAATTTATGACTTGAGTTTTGTTATGCATTTCTTCCCTTCTTCGTTCTTGTTTACAATGACAAAAGGGAGAAAGAAAATCGCTAGCATCTCAAGAGATTGATAAATCAATTAATGTCATTTTGAATCTCTTATGATTTTGATGATTTGATGATTTGAATCTAAATAAGATTTTTCCAATCGAATCATGAACCTTCTCTTAATTTCTTAACTTGAGATTTTTTTTTATGAATCAAGATTTCTTACTCTTTATTTTCATATGATTCTTGCATTTTGTTTAAGAGAATTTTTTATATGAATCATATCTTTCGGTATTCATTTCGGTATTCACATGATCTTATCTTTCATAATATAATTTTTATAATTCCTTGTATTCATGAAGTATATCTCAACACCAAAATTCTCTTGATATTCTTCATATAATAATATGAAATTATGCATGAAATACTCATGAATTTATGTTGATGCATGCAAACGTGAAGTTATGATCATGCATGGTAGGATATAATATAATTTAACATTTTGAGACCATCATGATTTGAATTATTTATGATTTGGAATGATGCATGTAATACTATGATTTGTTGCTAAAATGATGCATCATGAATGCTTATGTATCATGTATGATATGCCCATAGTGATGATTTATTTTTGGTAACATGCATAAAGTAAGGATGAAATATAAGATTTTGAAATTGTGTATATTTTAATTTGAAACTAAATGATGCACAAATATACTGAAATAAGATTGATACTTTACCTTTGTCATGATTTAAAAATTATTATAAAGGAAAAAAAGAATTACAAAATTATTTTTTTCCCTTTTTTTTGACAATGACAAACGGGGAGAAAGAACTAGCTTGTATGTTCTAAAATGATGTAAAATTTATTAGCTTGCTTAATGAAAAACTTGCTATTTTACTAGCTTGCACATCCCAAGTAAAAGCAAAATTGCTAACTTTCACTTCTCAAAAGAGAAGAAAGAACTTGCTATCTTGAACATCACCATAAATTGCTAGCTTGCCTATCTTAAGTAGCAAAAGTGTAAACTTTATTATCTTGCACATCTTTAAAATTAATGATGATTTGGTGATTAGGGATGTTGTAAAGTGATAAACAATTTACTAGCTTGTATGTTACAAAACTTGCATATCTCTAAAACTTGCTAGTTCCACTTCTCTTTTTTGTTGATGACAAAAGGGGAGAAGTTATGTTAATGATCATGCATGGAATGATATCTTGAAAATTTGATTATGCATGATTTTATGATCACATGTTGCAAATATTTATGATGAAATATTGCTTTGACTTGAATTCAATTTGAATTTAAGGTTCTATCAATATGACATATTGATAGGGGGAGTTAAGGTTAACTCCATCATCAATTGGTTATCATCATAAAAAAAGGGGAGATTGTTGAATCTCATATTTTGATGATGAAACCAATTGATAGTGTTTATAATTTGATTTGCGTTTTGAGTGATGCAAGAAACTTAGATCACGGAGAGACAATTAAAGTAGGAAGAATCATGTTGAGCCAGAGTGGAAATGTCAGAAGATTGGATGTCAAGCCGGAGGATCCATCGATGTATCGACAGAAGGCTTCGAGCCATGGGTTCGGGCATTGGGCTAAGAAGAGTGAAAATTACGCCAAGGAAATCAGAGTTGCGGAGGTCAACTGGCCGATTGAGCAATAGGCTGCAAGAGAGGACGATGCGCCGAAGAATCGGACGAAGCGTCGATGAACCGATGACATACCGGACAACATGATTCAAGCTTTGTAATAATTATCTAGATCGAAGCAGGTTTTAAGTGTGTAGAATTAACTACGATAGCAAGGCATAAAGCAAAATGAAGTCCTAGAGTCAAGAACGAGACTTTGTTGGGAGTTTGAGAGTTCGTCGGAAGTCCGGACGTTCTGTCACAGACTTAGCTGGTTTTGCCTAAGTTGTGCGGCACCTATGTTTGTCCATCCACAAAGGTCAGCCTCCCCGAAACCTCTCATGGTCCCTTAGGACCTACAAAAGAGAAAACGGGTTAGAGAAAGTGCCTCACTCGGGATCCACAAGCAAACCTTTCAGGAAACACTTCATAGACAATGCAAATTACAAACATACTTTACAAGCTCTGAATGGTTGCACAACAAAGGGTCAAAATTGTTCACTATAGACCGAATATCTCTCACAAGTGTCCACATGATGCAACCTTTATTTACAAGCCTAAGAATGCCACCAAACCCAACTAAAATGGGGCTTTTAAGCCTTCGACCGTCCCTTTACATGCTGTGCAAAGCATGAACAAATCAAAAGACACGGACATATATAAGTATTACATCAAACATCCTATTTAAAATTTTGTCTGTGACATTCTCCCCCACTTATTCCTTCGACATCCTCGTCGAAGCCTTTATCGACAGTGCAACTCCTTGCCTTTGCTGAGTCTTCAATCTTCTACTCCAGCTACAGTATGCCTCTTGGCTCCCAGTTGCTCTCCGCTGCTATTTTTGAGTAGTCGAACCTTTGATCCGCTATGCTGCTTCAACTTGCTAATGACTCTGACTCTAGTGTGGGGTTGGCTGAGTTATGTTGATCCCTGTTGGTTCCTGCGGATCCTCCAAATGAAGAAAAAAATCATCCTTACTATGCGCTAGTCTCTCAAATGCCTCATGCTGCTTGAACTAGGTGGATGCTTGTTGGAGCTTTAATGAGCATCGCCTCGCAAACTTTTAAAGTTTTTGGGTCTTTCCTCCAGAAAATTTGTCAATCGACTCTTCTTTCACTTAGTTGTCACTTCCAAGTAGATTCGCGTCACTTCCGCTTTCGATTGGCATTCTATTGGGAAATGAAGCAGATAATCTACTCTCAGTAGTACTTATCACCATTGGTGAGGATTTGACAACTATTGTCTTCCATTATCTTCGAAGGGTCTTTAAACCTGTGCAGAGCTCCTCTACTGGATAGATAAGAGAATTGGGGTACTCGGTTTTGCCCATTCTCTTAAGAGTTGAGAAGGTAATGCTTACTTGACTTCGCCCGCCTCCTCAAGGGTTGTACTCGATGCCATCGAGCTGGTTACTGACCTTCGCCTGCTCTTTACTCACACT
The DNA here is from genome assembly GCF_036884655.1 of Musa acuminata AAA Group. Classification (NCBI taxonomy): domain Eukaryota; kingdom Viridiplantae; phylum Streptophyta; class Magnoliopsida; order Zingiberales; family Musaceae; genus Musa; species Musa acuminata. The sequence goes on from NC_088359.1 coordinate 12,213,400, forward strand.
TCTGAAGCACTCGAAGTGTTTGCACTCCTTGCATTGAGTTAGCTAATGTGATTCACCTTCTCAATGCCATCGAACTTCTGGAATGCAGGAAGTTTTCACCCCAACTTGGAGTAAGTCTAATAGTTTTGATCGCCTTTGGGATTGTACCATCTTCTCCATCAACCCGGCCACCTACTCCACCATGTACTGCCTGCTTCGTTCCTTGGTCGTGCACTCTTGCATAACTCGAAGTCCTTCACTTTCGGCTATCTTGATGAGAAGCTCATTGACACCGATCTTACAAAGTTCATTGGCCTCTGCCCTATAGCCTTGTCTCGGTACTTGGAGTTTGCTTCTGCATGCTCCACCTCCTCGGCCCCTTTCATGACCAAGCACTCTCCCTCCATGAGAGCAAGGGATCAATGACTTTCACGGAAGTCCCGCCTCTGCGGTACCATGGTGCTGCTATTCCCATGGCCCTACTATCCGTCGCCTCGCATCTGCATCCCTTTTCTCACGATCAGTAGATATGTCTCTGTGGCACTCCTCCGAGTCCACCTCTATTCTAACTGATGCTTGATTTTGGGTAGCTAAGTCCCTCTGGACTCGTCGTCGCTTCCTCGCACTTTTCGACCCCTTGCTTCAACACCTCTGTGTTCTCTAAGCAGCTCCCTTTGGTCGATGGAAAGACATACTACAAATCTCATGCATCGCCTCTACCATCATGTTGTAGGGTTTGCACCGATTCTGTTCTCCTTAGCTTCATTGGTAGCAACGTTCGCTTACTCGACCTTGTCCTCTGACTTGCCGGGCTCTCTTAAGCGAATATGGGCTCTGGAACAGTCCAACTCTCCAACTGCTTCAATCATACCTCTGCATGATCAAGTCCCTCCCATGGGACTCACTGATACTTATATTCGAACTTTTCCCTTGGTGGAACACAGCCCCCATATGCTTATGACAAAGGCTTTCATCCGATGAACGCATGGTAGACCCGCCTTTGCGGTACCATAGTCTTCACTCCTTGAATCCATAGCCCTTCTTACCATCGTGTTGTTCACTGAAGTGGAGCTCCCAATAGCTCCCAATCATACCTCCGTATGATATAGTCCCTCATGGGACAATATCGTTTGTATCGCATTGCCACGAATTGTTCCACCACGATTCGCTGCACCATGTCACCTCCTGGTGACTTCTCTATTACATTCTGATCCTTGTGGGATGAACTCGAATTGTGATCCCTCCATATGTGGCCTTTGCCAATATATCACAAGGTCTCTTCCACCTTCGATTTTGTTCGTTCCTTTGGCAATCGACCTTCATCCACCCACTCTTGGGTCACATCTAGATGAAGCACTGCTCTAGGATAGTCTGTCACCTAGTAGCTCCCAAAGTCCACCGACTTCGCTGCAATTAGTGCACTATTGTCTGGATCCTGGGCCTTTGCCCCTACCAGCACAATCTCCGCTACGCACTACTTCCTTCATGGCAACTTGAATGCCAACACTGTGGCATATTCTTCAAGAGTACCCGCCTCCGCGTCCTCTTGCCCCGTGCTAAGGCCTTCTGAACCCAACTTCGCCCTTATAAGTTGAGTCGCCTTAGTTCATCTATCAAATGTTTCTCCGAGATAAGGTGCATGTGCCCAGAAGCTCCCTTCATCTTTGGCATCATGCAAGATGAGTCTGCTCCATCAGAATGAAGGACCCATAGAACAACATGATCCTGCTCTTGCCTCTGCAAGAGTTCATGTCCTTGACCTCTATCCAAGGAAAGCTCTATGCCTCCGCTCCATGTTCCATCTTCTATGCCAACTCACTTCATGCGGTTGGGTACTTCGTCAAGTTACACCCAAGTTGCTCCGCTCCTCGTTTTGCATTGAGTTGATGGTGGCCTTCACGCCCACCATTCCACGGGTCAGCCCTCCCTTGAGTCTGATCTCCATATCGACTCCAAGTATGCCCTTATTTGTGTTGCTTTGGATCGCTCCCCCACTTGATCTCGCAATGCATTCTCTCAAGCGAGATCATGCGATGACTCCTCACCGCTTGCTCGGTCCATTGAGCTTCGTGGCGTTGTTGTTTTAGAAGTACTCCTTAACATATGCGGTCTGTTGCATATGATTCTCTCTCTAGAGAGCCGGGACTTATCCCTCTTGGATATCTATCCCGTTGGAGCAATATCTCTCTTCGTTTCCTTCTCTCTGAAAGTTTCGGAGACCACCATCCCCTTGGACTACTCCACCTTGCTGAACAAACTGTGCATTGTTCTGCCTCCTGCAAATGCACTTGTTAGATTGCGACTCCAAGTCAATACAACCATTTACTGCACCCCTCAAGACCTAGCAACATGCTGAACTCACTGCACACTTCAGCCTCCTACGGATGCATCCTTCTCATATTGAAGAAAAAGTTTCAATGCTCCATGGCATCGAGTTTCGGTCGCCTTGGGATAGCTACGAACACTCCATCATTCGCATATAAGCCATTGCATGAGTACCGAATTCTATGAGTTAGCAATTCCCCACACCTCCGTGAGCTTTGCACAACGTTTACGGTCATTGAGCAACTCATTCCATCTTGCATGGTCTCATCCTTTACCAAGCGCCTCGCTTGACTTGAGCACTATCAAGTATAGTTGTTTGTTAAGATCAAGAGCACTAAGGGGGGGGGGGGGGTGTGAATTAGTGCAGCGGAAAACTTTCGACGATTAAATATGCATTCATACGATAAAAGTGATTTTGGTAAGAAAGCCGATTCGTAAATCACTTTAACTTGTGATCAAGCGAGATGCAATTAAAGCAAATATATAGACGCAGTTTGTAGTTTAAAATAGACAATAGAATGTAATAGCAAACTGGAATACGACGTTCGTACGATAAAAGCGATTTCGGTATGAAAGCCGATTCGTAAATACTTAACTATGAAACACATTCGTAAATGAGCAGAAGGCAGTAAGCTACTGAGGAGGTTTGCAGTAATGATAAGATGCTCAAAGTAAATGCAAACAGAGATTTAGAGTGGTTCGGTCAATCTTGACCTACATCCACTTTTGGCTTCCTCCACCGACGAGGTCACCGACATCCACTAGAGGCCTTCCTTCAATAGGCGAAGGCCAACCACCCTTTTACAGTTTCACTCCTTTTCACGGGCTTAGGAGACAACCCTTACAAACTTTTCTCTCCTCTCTTGAAAGATCAAAACTTGGAAAAAGAGGGAGGAGAACTTCTAGCCTTTACAACACTTTTGAGCTCTAAAAATCACAGAGTAAGATTGGATTTTCGGTACCCTTTAATGCAGGAAAGGGTGGGGTATATATAGGCCGCAAACTAGTTTGAATTTGGAGCTTAAAAATGTCTTTTCCCAGATTTTCGGGGTCCTGGCGGTACCACCTCCTGACTGGGGTGGTACAACTGCTTGGCGGCTCGGAGACTGAGCCTCTAGGCGGTGCCACTGCCTGACAGGGGCGGTTGCACCGCCTAGTCTCGCTCGGAGACTGAGCCCTAGCGGTGCCACCGCCCAATCTCGCTCGAAGACTGAGCCCAGGTGGTTGCACCGCCCAGCTTTCCTAGGAGACCATCTCCTGGGCGGTGCCACCGCCTAGCAAGAATTCTGGTCCGAATGAGTTGATCCATTCAGCCCAATTTGGGTCTAACAAAGGCCCAATTGCCTCCAGATTAAGTTAATGGGATCACCTCCCATTCCTAACTTAATCTACATGCTACATACGATATTTCTTAAGACATTTACTGCAATTTGCTCCGGTGCGTCAATCGCTTCTTCCGGCGAGCTTCCGGCGAACATTCGACGAACCTTCGGCGATGCTCCGGCGGACTTCCGGCCAACTCCTGGACTTGCAACGATCAACTTGGCGAGTTCCAATAAGATTCTTTGGCAAGCTATTGGACTTCTCGGATTTGTTCCCGCAGAACCTCCAACGACCGTCCGGACTTCCGTCGAACTCTCGAACTCCCAACGTGATCATAGTCTTGACTCCGGCGCAACTCCTGCTGCAAGTCTTTCTTCCATCATAGTTAATCCTACAAATGTAAAATAAAACTTCGATCGAGACAATTAATCCTAAGCAATTAACCAAGTTGTCTGGCATGTCATTGGTCCCTCGATGCTTCGTCCGATTATTCGGCGCATCGTCCTCTCCTGCGGCCTATTGCCCAATCGGTCAGTTGACTCCGCAACTCCGATATCCTTGGCACAATACCCGCTCTTCTTGGCCCGATGCCCGAGTCCATGGCCCGAAGCCTTCTGTCGATACGTCGACCGATCCACCGGCCTGACGTCCAATCTTCTGACATGTTCCTCCGGCACAACATGATTTTTCCTGCTTTAATTGTCTCATCCTGATCGAAGCATCCAACGTCACTCAAAACGCAGATTAAAACATAAACATAATTATCAATTTGTTTCATCATCAAAATACGAGATTAAACAATCTCCCCCTATTTGATGATGACAACCAATTGATGACGGAGTTAAACTTAACTCCCGGAGTTTAAACAAACTCCCCCTATCAATATGTCATATTAATAGAACCTTGAATTCAAACTGAATTCAAGTCATTGCAATATTCATCATGAATACTTGCAACACGTCATCATGAACTTATGCATAAACTTTTGCATAACATCATCTTTCTCCCCCTTTGTCATCAACAAAAAGGAGAAGTCCAACTTTAATGTGTTTGGAATATAAGTTTAACTTATTGCATGAAAAACATAGTATCAAATTTTATCATCATGCAATCTAGCAATTAAAGATGTGCAAGTTTAGCATATTTGCTTTTCATGAGATAGCAACTATTTGCTTCTCTTTAGACTACAAGCTAGCAATTTTTACGATATACAAGTTTTACTAAATACAAGCTAGCAAAAATTTTGAAAGCTAATGCAAGATAGCTTTCTTGTGTAAGCTCATGATTCTTGCTTCCTTTGCAATGTTTGAGCTCGCAATTTTGCTTTCGTTGCAAAGTGCAAGTTTAGCATGTTTAGCATCTTGAGATAGGCAAGATAGAACATTTTTGCATTTTCTTGAGATTTCAAGATAGCAAGCTCTACATCTTGCAAGCTAGCAATGTTACAACATTTTAGAACATGCAAGCTAGCAATTTAGAGATGTTCAAGAAAGCAACTCTTGCCTCTTGAAATATGCAAGTTTGCTAGATGTGCACGTTAGCATGTTTTGCTTCTTCTTGAGATTTCAAACTAGCAATTATCGGTAATGTTCAAGATAGCAATTTCTTCTCTTTTGAGAAGTGTAATTTTTTCTTTCGTTTTGAATTATGCAAGCTAGCTAGTTTGCCTCTTTTCATGATGTCCATGCTAGAAATTCTTGCTCCCCCTTTGTCATTGTCAAAAAGAAGGGAAGACCATTATATCAATTTTCAGATTATGACAAAGGTAAGTATCAATCTTATTTGTGCATCATTATATATTCAAATTAAAACATACACAATTTCAAAAACCTTATTTTTCATGCACGATACCGAAAAATAAATCAATCATCATTAATGAGCATATCATACATGATACTCAAACATTAAAACTTTTAAGCATTTATCAACATGTTGATCATGATACCAAACATTCATCATTTAAAGCATTCATGATACACATCATATGCAATACATCATGTACATCATTGTCATAAGTATTGCATGCATCATTTCAAATTCATGAATATTTCATCATTGCATGCATAATACCAAATCATAAAATATAAAATCATCATTAATGCATTATTCCAAATCATCATTTTTTTCACATCATGATGGTACCAATTTTGTCAAATTACATCCTACCATGCATGATCGAAACTTCTTATTTGTATACATCAAAACAAATTAATGAATATTTCATGTATTCATATCATCACATAAGAAATATCAAGAAGAATTATTAGGTGATGAGATGTATTTCATTCATCCAAAGAATTTTACATAACAAAATTCAAGTCATAAGCCTTAAAAGATGTCATGAGAGAACATATAAACAATCTTGATTTATAAAATGAATGGTCAAGTTATAATTTCGAAAAATCGAGAGAAATCGTGATTCATTTTAACAAATCTCCTCTTAAATAAATAACATAAATAATTTTTAGGAGATCATGAAAAAGATAGAATTCATTCAATCTTATAAGAGAACAAGATATTAACTCATGCATATAAAATCTTGATTTAAGCATAAGAAATCTCAATTTATAAATTTCGAAAAATCAAGATAAAGCTCATTTAAATCATCAAATCAAGATCAATAGATTTTCAAAAATGAAGGATCAAGAAAATCCGAAAATAAAATTTAACACTTTCATGCATTCGGACATGGTTTTGCTATAGATTTTCAAACACAATTATGAAGATAAAACATGCTCATGATCATGAAAATTTTTGTATCCAAAACACATAGTTTCCACTATGTTATTAAGGCATGTAATAGTGTAAAATTCTCATTATAGCAATTATATCTTACCATGCATGATCAAAATTTCTCCTCATTTTATCATATTTAACATGATTAAAGAATTGAACATGATTCATATTTAAAATGTTTCTCATGTCATAAGTATGAATCAAGCATTTGTGAAATCCGAAATCATCCTCAAAGTCACATTCAATAAATTCATACATGACAAGCATAGATTTATTGAAAAGTCGATAAGATAGAGGATCGCATTTTGTTTTTATAAATTTCTATTCATGTGATTTGCTTCTTATAAGCATGCCTTTACCTTTAATAAAACAAGTGTCAACATTTAAGATGGAAAGGTAAATTATATAAAACAAATCATCAAGCATGATTCCATGATAACATCATTTTAATATCTTGATATTCATCATCAAGTATGATTTCAAAAAGTATGTTCAAGATAAATCATTAAGGCCAAATGCATGATACACTCATTTATTTTCAAAATATTTATCATGTTTATTTTCATGAGATTCACAAGATTGGTAAAATAAATTCATTAATTTTCTTTTTTTTTTAAATCAATAAAATCAGAAAAATAAATTTTTCAAGAAGAAACATTTCCACTTTTTAGTTGTTTTAATTCATATGATTTATTTCATACCTGCATGTTCTTTTCTTTTATGCCAAATAAAAACATGCATCAGCGTTTAGGATCGAAAAATGAATTTCGTCATAAAAACCATGGTATAACTTTTAAAATCTCATGCATAAAATCGTCAATCATGGTATCAAAAACATCATTATGCATTACTTCAAATCAAAAATGATTTCTTTTAATCAAAATCGAGAAATTAGTTAATCAAACATGATACCATTCAACAATATTAATTAAACATGATACACATTATTACTTCTTAACCACATATAGCATGATTTCATAAGGTATTTTTAATCATTTTGTTTATCATAAACATGTAATTTTCATGATTATTTTTAAAATGACTAGAATGATAAGCATGATTCCTAATTTTTGTATTTTCATTATAAAACATGTAATTTTTAAGAAAATTAATTCTAAACAAAAAAAAGGAAAATGCATTATGAAAAATATCAAGTAATTTCAAAATAAATTAAGGGGGTTTCGATTACCTCATCATTGAATGTGGTTAAGGCATAGTTTGTCATCTCGTCTTCGGAGGAGCTCGATTCATCCCACTTTGTGTTCTTCTTCTTGCGTTCAAAGCAAGTAGTTCCATTTTTTTTGTTCTTAAATTTTTGTTTCTTTAATTTTTTAAATTTCATTTGTAGTTCTTGTTCACCATCACTTGAGCTTATGCTCGAGTGGTCTACAAATGTTCTATGTCCCAAATCCTTCCTGTTCTTTGGAAGGTTGTTTTGTTCATCATGTTCATCATGTGCATTGCGCATCATTTCATATGTCATAAATGAGCCGATAAGTTCTTCAAGTGAAAAAATATTTAAATTTTTTATCTATTGTATTACGGTTATTTTAGGATCCCACCTTTTTGGAAGGGATCTTAAGATCTTGCTTACGAGATCAAAATTCGAAAAAGATTTACCAGAACTCTTAGATTATTGACGATATCCGTGAAACGGGTGTACATGTCGCTTATAGTCTCGCTTGGTTGCATTCGGAAAAGCTCAAAATCATGCAATAAAATGTTAACTTTCGAGTCTTTAACTCTACTAGTTCCCTCGTGTATGATTTAAAGTGTTCGCCAAATATCAAAAGTCGTTTCGCACGTAGAAATCCGATTGAACTCATTTTTGTCCAAAGCACAAAATAAGGCATTCATAGCCTTTGCGTTTAAAGAAAAATACCTCTCCAAATCCGACCATCCGTTCATCGGTTTAGAGGGAAGCTGAAAACCGTTTTCAACAATATTCCATAAATCCAAATTCATAGAAATCAAGAAAACTCTCATTCGAGTTTTCCAATAAGTTTAGTCCAATCCGTTAAACAACGGTGGACGAACAACCGATAAGCCCTCTTGAAAGCCATGAAGAGTCATTTCTCTCGGGTGTAAATCCGAAATGAAAAATACTGGGCTCCGATACCAATTGTTAGGATCAAGAGCACTAAGAGGGGGTGGGGGGTGAATTAGTGCAGCGGAAAACTTTCGACGATTAAAACTGCATTCATACGATAAAAATGATTTTGGTAAGAAAGTCGATTCGTAAATCACTTTAACTTGTGATCAAGCGAGATGCAGTTAAAGCAAATATATAGAGGCAGTTTGCAGTTTAAAATAGACAACAGAATATAATAGCAAACTGGAATACGACGTTCGTACGATAAAAGCGATTTCGGTTTGAAAGCCGATACGTAAATACTTAACTATGAAACATGTTCGTAAATGAGCAGAAGGCAGTAGGCTACTGAGGAGGTTTGCAGTAAAGATAAGATGCTCAAAGTAAATGCAAACCGAGATTTAGAGTGGTTCGGTCAATCTTGACCTACATCCACTTTTGGCTTCCTCCACCGACGAGGTCACCGACGTCCACTAGAGGCCTTCCTTCAATAGACAAAGGCCAACCACCCTTTTATAGTTTCACTCCTTTTGACCGGCTTAGGAGACAACCCTTACAAACTTTTCTCTCATCTCTTGAAAGATCAAAACTTGGAAAAATAGGGAGGGGAACTTCTAGCCTTTACAATACTTTTGAGCTCTAAAATTCACATAGTAAGATTGGATTTTTGGTGCCCTTTCATGCAGGAAAGGGTGGGATATATATAGGCCCCAAACTAGTTTGAATTTGGAGCTCAAAAATGACTTTTCCCGGATTTTCGGGGTCCTGGCGGTACCACCATCTGATTGGGGCGGTACAACCGCTTGGCAGCTCGGTGACTGAACCTCTAGGCGGTGCCACTGCCTGATAGGGGTGGTTGCACCGCCCAGTCTCGCTCGGAGACTGAGCCCTGGCGGTGCCACCGCCTGACAGGGGTGGTTGCACCACCCAGTCTCGCTCGAAGACTGAGCCCAGGTGGTTGCACCGCCCAGCTTTCCTGGAAGACCATCTCCTGGGCGGTGCCACCACCTAGTAAGAATTCTGGTATGAATGGGTTGATCCATTTGGCCCAATTTGGGTCTATCGAGGGCCCAATTGCCCCCAAATTAAGTTAATGAGATCACCTCCCATTCCTAACTTAATCTACATGCTAACTACGATATTTCTTAAGACATTTACTGCAACTTGCTCCGGTGCGTCAATCGCTTCTTCCGGCGAGCTTCCGACGAACATCCGACGAAACTTCGACGATGCTCCGACGGACTTCTAGCCAACTCCTGGACTTGCGACGATCCACTTGGCAAGTTCCGATAAACTTCTTTGGCAAGCTCCTAGACTTCTTGGATTTGTTCCCGCAGAACCTCCGACGACCGTCCGGACTTCCGTCGAACTCTCGAACTCCCAATGTGATCATAGTCTTGACTCCGGTGCAACTCCTGCTGCATGTCTTTCTTCCATCATAGTTAATCCTGCATATGTAAAATAAAACTTCGATCGAGACAATTAATCCTAAGCAATTAACCAAGTTGTCTGGCATGTCATTGGTCCCTCGACGCTTCGTCCGATTATTCGGCGCATCGTCCTCTACTTTGGCCTATTGCCCAATTGGTCAGTTGACTCCGCAACTCCGATATCCTTGGCACAATACCCGCTCTTCTTGGCCCGATGCCCGAGTCCACGGCCCGAAGCCTTCTATCGATACGTTGACCGATCCACCGGCTCGACATCCAATATTCTGACATGTTCCTCCGGCACAACATGATTTTTCCTGCTTTAATTATCTCATCCTGATTGAAGCATCCTGCATCACTCAAAACGCAGATTAAAACTTAAACACATTTGTCAATTGGTTTCATCATCAAAATATGAGATTCAACATTGTCAACGTCGAGCCGTAGCTCGAACTCAATCATCCCAACTTTTATGCGCAGCGTATTCTTCCAAACTTGCTTATTCTCGTGGTGCCTTTTGCGCGAAGGGTTAGCCATTCCTCTGAATGCCAATCTCATATGCCTGCTCCTCCGAGCGACTCTTTTTCCCTACATCTCCGTGCCTATTTTTCCCCAAACGATTGCGCGTGTGCTGACTGCCCTCGATGTAGCCCCACTAGGTCCCCCACATTTGCATGCCAAGTGTTTCTGTGAGTGCTTGTCCTGCTATGATACCATCTATCACGGACTTAACTGGTTTTGCCTAAGTCGTGCGGCACCTATGTGTGTCTATCCAGAAAGGTCAGCCTCCCTGAAACCTCCCATGGTCCCTTAGGACCTACAAAAGATAAAATGGGTTAGAGAAAGTGCCTCACTCGAGATCCACAAGCAAACATTTCAAGAAACACTTCATAGACAATGCAAATTACAAACAGACTTTACAAGCTCTGAATGGTTGTACAACAAAGGGTCAAAATGATCCACTACAGACCGAATATCTCTCACAAGTGTCCACATGATACAACCTTTATTTACAAGCCTAAGAATGCCACCAAACCCAACTAAAATGGGGCTTTTAAGCCTTCGACCATCCCTCTACATATTGTGTAAAGCATGAATAAACCAAAAGACACGGACATACATAAGTATTACATCAAACATCCTGTTTAGAATTTTGTCTGTGATAGTTCATCGGAAGTTCTGTCGGAATTGACCGAGAAGTCTATTAGCTTGCCAAAAAAGCTCGTCGGAACTTACCAAGAAGATCGTTGTGAAGTCTAGGAGCTTGCTGAGAGTCCACTAGAACATTGCCGAGAGATCATCGAAAGTTCACCGGAAGATCGTCGGAGGCTTACCGGAAGAAACCTAGGCTTACGGACTTATTTAGCTTAATAAATGTCTTAAATTCATAGTTAGCACATAATTGAGTTGGAATTGGACCAACTCAATTAGGGACTAATTGGGCCAAGTTAGGGCTATGTTGGGACAAGTGAAAAGGCCCAAACAATGACCTAATAGTTGGAACCGACGTGGCACAGTCTCCGAGACTATGTCAGGCGGTGGTACCACCCAGACTCAGTCTTTGAGACTGTTAGGCGGTGGTACCACTAGTCTGGGCGGTCGTACCACCCAGTGTCAGGCTGCAGACGGTGGTACTGCCTAATGCAAGCAGTGGTACCGCACGTACCCTAAAATTTCAAAGATTTGAATTTTGGCTCCAAGTTTTGAAGTCATTTGAGGTCTATAAATACCCCAGCTATTCCTGCATGGAGTTGGAAGAAAAGTGAACAAAAACTTTGTGTTTCTAAAGTTCAAAACCCTTGTAAAGTATAAGAGTTCCTCATCCAAAGTTTAGAGACCATTCTAAGGGAGAGTGTAAGGGAACCTTTGTAAAAAAGGGTTGTAAAGGTTCTCTCCTGAACCTGTCAAAAGGAGAATCGAGTTGTAAGGGTAGTTGATCTTTGCCCATTGAAAGAATATCATTAGTGGATGCCGATGGCCTCGATAGAAGAGGAATCAACGAAATGGATGTAGGTCACGACGGCCAAACCACTATAAAACTCGGTTTGCATTTCCATTCTTGTAATTTATCTTTACTGCAAGCTGCCTTACATCCTTATTGCTTTCACTATGCTTCCATAATCTTTCAAGTTAATATCTTTACGAAATGGTTTTCGACGAAATCAGTTTTTATCATACGAAGATTTTTTGAACCGGTGATTTTATCCGCTGCACTAATTCACCCCCCAACCCCCCTCTTAGTGTCGATTCATTCCTAACAAAGGATTCAAAAGTTGCTAAATGATGGATACTTAGATCTATTCGACTATGAGTCATATGCAACTTGTGAGCCTTGCCTTCGTATAAAGATGACAAACTTTCCATTTAGTGGAACTAGAGAAAGAGTCACTGAGTAATTGGAACTCATATATAGTGATGTATGTGGTCTCATGTCAACTCATGTCATAATTGGTTACTCCTACTTCATTACTTTTACTTATGATTTCTCAAGGTATGAACATGTGTACTTGATGAAGTACAAGTCCGAGACCTTTGAGAAATTCAAAGAGTATAAGATCGAAGTGGAGAATTAGATTGGAAAGAATATCAAGACTCTTAGATCAGATCAAGGATGTGGGTACTTGAGTACAGAGTTCACCCAGTTCCTCAAGGACCATAGGATTCTGTCCTAGAAGGACTAAGGATCATTTACTGGTATATGGAGGAAGTAACCTTAGGGTTGAGGGCTATACAAACTTGAGCTTCTAGTCTGATGTCGATAATAGCAAGTCTAATTTGGGGTATGTGTTCACCTTGAATGGAGGAACAGTATACTGGAAGAGTTCTAAGTAAGATATTACTGTTGACTAGGCCATATAGGCGGAGTATATTGCTACGACAAAGGTAGTAAAGGAGGGAGTCTATATGAAGAAGTTCATCATAGATCTAGGAGTCATGCTGGATAACGAGGAGCATATTCTCTTATATTGTAACAACAACGGGGCGATTTCTCAAATGAGGGAACTCGAGTCTTATCAAAAGTGTTCTAAGGATGTTTCAACTTATTAGAGAGATTGTGGCCCGAGAAGATATAGTAGAGGAAAGAGTTCCATTCGAAGTAACATCGTAGATCCACTAACAAAGTCGTTGTCTTGGATTATGCATCATAAGGGTCTGATGGGGATCAGACATATAGGTGATTGACTTTATGTCATGTGGGAGATTGCTAGTCATTGGTGCCCTGCAAGCCAATCACATGAATGATAGCACGTGTGATATGACACACAGTCTTTTTAATTATTATTATTATGGTAATTTTTTACTTTATTTTATTTGTTGCATAAATATATTGTGATGTCCATGAATCTGTGCAATGAGAATTGGATCATGAAGAGATGATGATAATGCGATCGATTCACTTTTAAACACAGACCCTAAATAATCCTAGTCATACATTACTCGAGAGGGACATTGAGATAATTGGATAGACTGGTGTACTGTATACCCGTCCATATTATGGAGGTGGCTGATCTTATAGCTACTCGTGTGGGGACACTAAGGATATAGTGTAGGTGCTCATTGGAGAATGAGTTCACTGATTGATATACTCACGGAATACTGGATGGTTGATGATACCTTACTATCAGACAACAATTCCATAGTCCCAGTAGTGTATCTGGTCCTTAGACTTGAGATACCACAGATGTCTTGTATGAGTAGTCCACTCTTTGATACCAGACTTATAGGTTTGGAAGTTTCAGAACTAGTATAACCAGTCATTGGGAGTGGCAATAAACCTCATGAGGGCTATTAAGTGTTAATATCCACTCTTGGTATCATGAGAGGAATATCTTGTGTGTTCTTGCTTAAACAAATTCTTGGCCAAGGTCACTCGAATTGAGAGGGAAAGAGTTCTCCGGGAGAATTTGATTAAAGCAAGACTCGATTAGAAAGTGTAAATGCCTGACAACACCATGCATGGTATGCGATATCTAGGATATTAGATGAATGGGAGACTATGGGTACACGGTAACTAAGGATAAATAGGTCCGATGGATTGAATTCCCCTATATCATTTGGGGATTGCAGCGTAGTGGCCTAGTACATCCGTAATCGATGAGTCGAGTGAATTATTATGGAGATAATAATTCACAAAGCCAGAAGGAGTTCTAATAGGTATAACTCACGGCTAACTTGATATTGGGTCTAGAGGGTCACATACAAATAGTAGGCGTTGCGACGAGTAGAGGTTCGAATATGAGATATCCGTCGGAGCCCCTATCTTATTGGATATCCAATAAGTCCCTGAATTACTAGATCTCATGGATGAGATTCAATAAGAGCTAATATGATATTAAGACCCACTAGTCTAAGAGACTTGGGTAATTGGATGGAGATACAATACCCATTAGGACAGGATCCATAGAGTTAAGTTAACCGGGGGCCTGTATAAATAGGAGGAAACTAAAGGCTTATAGGCTGGGGCTTCCTGGTTGCCACCTCCTATTCTCCTTGCCCCTTCTCCTCATCAGATAGTAGACATGGAGATTCGAGGAGCGTCGTCGCAGCCCTGCTTTGTGGATCACCGCTAGAGAGGACGCTTGACCTCCTTCATTCCCTTCTATAGATCTATAAGGATTCAAGGATATATGATCTCTCTAGGTAAAATACATCTATCTTACACGTGGATTTAAGTTTCGTAGGTTCTTGCGCACCAATCTTCGCATGATGACAAATACATTTATGAAAATTTTAGGGTTTTATCATATGTTCTTCCGCTGCACATGTGATGTCGCCCCTAGATTTTCCAACAAACATGGGACAACATACATCATTATGTATGAGTACCAACAACTCAGTGGCTCTCTCTACAATTCCACTAAATAGAGAGTTGGTTATCTTTCCACGAAAGCAAGGCTCGCAAATTGCATATGACTCGTAGTAGAATGCCACAAGTATGCAATGTTCACCTCATCTCGTTTTCTCTTAGACTCACTTACATTCACGATATGTATAGTAGTGTCTAGCATAAACAAACAATTATGCAGTGTTCCTTTAGTGTTCCTTTGGTGATGATCTTATTATCTAATATTATTGAACAACCATTGTCCTTGTGAATCGTGAAATATGTGAGCCTCGAGTGACTCGACCAACTCAACCTACTATCACGTACTTAGCTGGTTTTGCTTAAGTCGTGTGGCATCCTTGCGTGTCCATCTGCAAAGGTCAGCCTTCCCAAAATCTCCTTTGGTCCCTTAGGACCTACAAAAGAGAAAATGGGTTAGATAAAGCGTCTCACTCGGGATCTACAAGCGATCATTTCAGTAAACACTTCATAGCCAATGCAAATTATAAATAGACTTTACAAGCTTTGAACGGTCGCATAACAAAGGGTTTAAAATGGTCTACTATACGTCGAAATCCCTAGAAGTGCCCATATGATACAATCTTTGTTTGCAAGCCTAGGACGACCACCAAAACCAAAGAAAACGAGGTTGCTAAGCCTACTGCCAGCCCTTTATATGCTATGCAAAGCATAAACAAAATCGAAAGACATGGACATATATAAGCATTACATCGAACACCCTGTTTACAATTTTTTCCTTGATATTACGTTGGGAATCGGTCCCTACCTATAACGATAGAAGGCCACGTGGGTCAATATAATTGCCTCACGTTTACCGACTTAACATTATAGAGAGAGGGGATTTTTTATTTTATCTCCTAATATGATATGTCACACATATACATATTTAATATATATCTACATCACATGCAAATATATATATATATATATATATATATATAGTAGGTGTACAAGTAATCACACTAGATGATCATGAACCATACTCTAATGTGATCAAGCCCGAGCTAGTGGACCTAATCACTTACATCAAGATCTATGTGTGCAGCGACGCATCTCCATGCCCTATGATCGTCTATCTCATCCTCATCGGTTCCGTCGGTATCTTGGCGTATCTCCATATGTCACGATCGTCCGTCTCAGTCTCGTGGGTCCTGCTATCGCCTTAATGCTCCTGTTGTGCCTCCTCATATAATTACAACTTAATCATAGGCACATAGACCCGACAATACATGAGAAATAAATTGAAGGCTCGCAAGCCCCAATAATTATAATAATCATATCACACGTACACACTCATCACACATATTCATCATCATCATGTAGGACTACTAGATAATAATAATATTATGAATTAATTAAAATTTTTAATTAACTAATATTTTCTAAAATTTGGGATATGTAGGGAATTTTCTAAATTGTGAAGAGCATTTTGATAATTTGGAAAAAAAGGATGGAACTTGGAATTTCTAAAATTCTAAGGGGTAAAACTATCCTTTTGCCCAAAAACCCTACTACCTTGCATTTGCTGCGTTGCGATTGTCGACACCTTGCCGACAGCAGCCACTACAAGGGACTGGGGCGCTGCCCGCAGGTGCAACACCCGTAGGCGCTACCGCTGCCCCGGCAGGCAGGCGCCCCTGAAGGCACAACTACCCCTGCGGGCGGTTCTACCGAAGAGCACAGCGTTCGTAGGCGGCGCTACCCCCGTGGGCGCCACTTGTTGAATCTCGAATTTTGATAATGAAATCAATTGGTGAATTAATAATCTAATCTATGTGTTGAGATAAGTGATGCAGGACTAATTACGATCTTGAAAATGCAAACAATTAAAAAAAGAATTGAATGTTGGGCCGAAGTTAAAGATCAGGCATCGGGCCGAAAAAAAATCGGGGATACGCCGAATGTTCGGATGATGCATTGGAAGCTCGTCGGGAGTTCACCGAAAGCTCGTCGGAAGATCACCGGAATATCGCCAGGAGTTCAGATGAATAATTGATGTGCTGGACAACTAGGAGTGCTTGCATTATAATTGTTTAACCTTTATTATTGTAGTTAGGGTTTCAATTTGAGTTAGTTTTAGGAGAAATCCTACTAACACAATTAGTGGCCAACTAGACCATTGGAGATATGTACACCCATTTTACGGATGTCATCAATGGTCTAAAAGCACTTGGTAAAAGTTTTTCTAATTTTGAACTTGTTAACAAGATATTAAAATCCCTTCCAAAAAGTTGAGATCCTAAAGTAATGACTATACAAGAAGCAAAGGACCTAAATAACTTTTTGCTTGAAAAACTTATCAGGTCATTGATGACCTATGAAATGATGTGTATAGCATATGATGAACTTGAGAGCAACCTTCCAAAGAACAAGAAGGATATGTCACTTAGAACCAAACAAGGTCACTTGGGTAAAACTCAAGTGACGATGATGATGGTGATGACTTGGTACTTCTTACAAGAAGGTTTAAAAAATTCTTAAAAAGGAACAAAACAAAACAAGACACTAAGAGCAAAAGTGAACTAAAAAAGGACCAAATAATTTGCTATTTGCTATGAATGTAAGAAGCCGAGGCACTTCAAAAATGAATGTCCCTAAGTGAAAAAGAACTACCAAAGAAAAAAAAGGCACTCAAAATAACTTGGGATGATTCGAGTGCATTTAAAGATGAGGAGTTAATCAACAAAGATGAAGTTACAAATTACACTCTACTGGCGCTCAATGACGAGGTAAGTGACTCAATTGAGTCTCATTTATCTTATGATGATTTACTTATTGCTTTTAATGATATATATGATGAATATAAGCTAGTTGGTAAAAAAAATAGGTTGTTAAAAAAGCAGTATACTTCTCTATTTAGTGAATTTGATAGATTAAAAAATGAGCATGATACTTGTACTAAGTATGAAGAGATAGATTTACCTAAGAAAGAAAATGTTTTACTGCAAGAAATATTAAAAAATTTTAAAATAGATAATAAATCTCTAAATATGATTCTTGCTAATAGCGGTCATATTCATAGAAAGAAAGGAATTGGCTTTATGAGTAATACTCAACAATAGCCAACTATCTTCTGTAAAGGATCTACATTACATGTCTCACCTAGAGATAAATATAATTTTTATGACAAATATGGACATTATGCCTATATATGTTCTCTTAGAAAGTGTAGTTTACGTAAATTAATTTGGGTTCCTAAAGTAACCTTAAATAACTTAACACCAATAGTTAAAATAGGTAGATCTATTAATGAGGGACCTAAAGTAAAATGAGTATCTAAAAGAAAACACCCTTTCTTATAGATATGTTTATAATCAAAAGCTAAGAGCAAGAGATGGTACCTTGATAGTGGATGCTCAGGGCACATGACCGGAGATCCAACACACTTCTCTAAACTCACTAACTAAGACGAAGGGTACGTCATATTTGGAGACAACAACAAAGGGAAAATTATTGTTAAAGGAACCATAGGTAATAAGTCAAATCTTTTAATTGAAGATGTGTTATTAGTAGATGGTTTAAAACATAATCTACTAAGATTAGTCAATTGTGTGATAAAGGATATATCTCAAAATTTGAATTTAATACTTGTATAATTGAAATACCATACAAAAATAGATCTATGATTGTCTTAAAAATTAATAATGTGCATACTATTGATATTAATGATTTTTACGATGAAACGTGTTTTTTAACTTTAGACAATGAAGCATGGCCTTGGCATAGGAAATTAGGTCATGCTAGCATAAAACTAATCTCTCAAATTTCAACTAGAGAACTTGTAAAAGGAATACTTAGCATCAAGTTTGTCAAAGATAAAGTGTGATGCATGTCAATTAGAAAAATAAATAAAAAATAGTTTTATATCAAATAATTAAATAAGCACCTCTAGACCATTATAATTGATCTATATGGATTTATTTGGACTAATTGATACGATAAGTCTAGGAGGTAGTAAATATGTCTTTATAATTGTTGATGATTATAGTAGATACACTTGGACATACTTCTTGGTACATAAAAGTGATTGCTTTAAATATTTTTTAAAACTTTATATACTTATTCAAAATGAAAAGGGCTTTATGATTTCGTCTATTCGTAGTAATCATGGTGGTGAGTTTCAAAACCGTGATTTTTAATTTTTTTGTGAGCCAAATGGGTATAACTATAATTTCTCTATTCCAAAAAATCCACAACAAAATAGAGTAGTTGAAAGAAAAAATATGAGCTTACAAGAAATGACAAGAACCATGTTAAACGAACATATTCTACCTAAATATTTTTGGGTCAAAGCTGTTAACACGACATGCTATATAATGAACAGGGTTCTCGTAAGACCATTACTTTTCAAAACTCCCTATGAATTGTGGAATAACAAAAGACCAAATATTTCATATTTTAAATTTTTTTATTGTAAATATTTTATTTTAAATAAAAAAGATGCCTTAGGAAATTTTGATGTAAAATCCGATGAAGGTATTTTTCTTGGTTATTTTTCTATGTCTAAATTTTTTCATGTCTTTAATAAAAAAACTTTGGTTATAGAGAAATCTATTCATTTTATTTTTAATGAGCTTCCCGAATTTAAGAAAAATAATTTTGATGATGAATTTAATTTTGGTACTTTAAATTTGAATGAAAACTCTCATCTCCCAAGCAACTTGGATGTATCTTCTTCCAAAAAATCCTTACCTAAGGATTGGAAGTATGTAGATGCTCAACCCAAGGAGCTAATCATTGGAGATACATCAAAGGGTGTTCAAACTCGCTCTTCATTTTGTTAGGATCGAGTCGGCACTAAAGGGGGGGTGGGGGGTGAATTAGTATAGAGGATAAAATTACGTCAGTTCAAAAATACTTTCGTTCGATTAAAACCAATTTCGGAAAGATGTTAACTTGAAACACGTTCATAAGAGTGTGCAACTAGAGTAATGAGGAAGTATGGCAGTTTGCAATAAATGTAAATAGCAAAGCAGAAATGCAAACTAGATTTTATAGTGGTTCGATCGTCGTGACCTATATCCACTCCCGATTCCTCTTCCGTCGAAGCCACCGGCATCCACTAATGATCTTCTTTCAACGAGCGAAGATCAACGACCCTTTTACAACCCTCTTCTCCTTTTCACAGGTTTAGGAGATAACTTTTTACAACCCTCTTTTACAAGATATCCCTCACACACCTCCCTTAGAACTCTCTCTAAGTTTTAGGAGGAGGGCACTCAACTTTCTAATAGGGTTTACAACTTTAGAATCACAGAGTTTTGCTTAACATTCTTGCTATTCCATGTAGGAATAGCTGGGGTATTTATAGGCCCCAATTAGCTTCAAAAATGGAGCTAAAAAATGTCACATCCTAGGTTTCCTAGGTCTTGGCGGTACCACCGCCTGTGCTGGGCAGTACCATTGTCTGCAGCACTAACACTAGGTGGTACCACTGTCTAGTCTAGCGGTACCATTGCCTAGAAGACTGTGTCTGGACAGTACCACTGCCTGATAGTCTCTCAGAGACTGTGTTTGGGCGGTACCATCGCCTGACACAATCTCGGAGACTGTGCTATGATGGTTCTACTTGTTGGGTCACTATTTGGGCCTTTTCACTTGGCCCAACACAACCCAAACTTGGGCTCAATTAGTCCCTAATTGAGTTAGCTCAATTGGCCCCTAATTAAGTTGGCTCAATTCCAACCCAATTATACGCTAACTATGAATTTTAAAGCATACACTAAGTTAAAGAAGTCTGGTAAGTCTAAGTTTCTTCCGACGAACTTTCGACGTTCTCTTAGTAATTTTCCAATGAACTCCTGGCAAGATCTTGGACTTCACGATGATCTTCTTGGCAAGTTACGACAAGCTTCTTTAGAAAGCTCCTCGACTTCTCGGTCAATTCTAGCAGAACTTCTGATGAATGTCTGGACTTCCGATGAACTCTCGAACTCCAAACGAAATCTCGTTCTTGACTCCGGGACTTCATTTTGCTTTATGTCTTGATCGCTATTGTAGTTAATCCTGCACACTTAAAACCTACTTCGATCTAGACAATTATTACAAAGCTTGAATCAAATGTTGTCCGGCATGTCATTAGTTCATCAACGCTTCGTTTGATTTTTCGGCGCATCGTCCTCTCTTGCTGCCTATTGCCCAATCGGCCAATTGACCTCCGCAACTCTGATTTCCTTAGCGCAATTTATGTTCTTCTTGGCTCGATGCCCGAACCCATGGCTCGAAGCCTTCTGTCGATACATCGATCGATCCTCCAGCTCGACGTCCAATCTTCTAACATGTTCTACTCCGGCCCAACATGATTCTTCCTGCTTTTAATTGTCTTTCCTTGATCGAAGCTTCCTACGTCACTCAAAACGTAGATCAAATTATAAACATGATCAATTGGTTTCATCATCAAAATCCAAGATTCAACAATCTCCCCCTTTTTTATGATGACAACCAATTGATAACGAAGTTAACCTTAACTCCCCCTATCAATATGGCATATGTGAGATGAACCTTGAATTCAAAATGAATTCAAGTCAAGACAATTTAATCATCATAAAATCATGCATAATCAAAATTTCAATACATCATTCCATGCATAATCATTATCATAACTTCTCCCCCTTTGTCATCAACAAAAAGGAGAAGTGCATCTAATAAGTTTTAGATATATGAAAACTTAGCAATTTAGCAAATTTTTTATGACTTTAGAACATGCAAGTTAGTGAATTCTTTCTTCTCTTTTGATAAATGCAAGCTAGGGGTTTTTTGCTTCCTTTGCAATGTTCGAGCTAGCAATTTTTAAGCTAGCAAATCTTTCTCTTTTGAGATGTGCATACTAGCAATTCTTTCTCCCCCTTTGTCATTGGCATGTAAAATCTTCGATCATCAAAATCATTTTTATAGTCTAAGAGATTCATACAAATAGATTCATCAATCTCTTTTTGAAAACTCAATAAGATAGAGATCGAGAAGTTTTCAAGAAAAATATTTTTATTTTTATTTTTTACAAGCATGCCTTTGTCATTTATGCCAAATCAAAATATACATCATATTTAAAATCGAAAAAGCAACTTTCAATACAGCAAAGATCGATAAGCCATAAATTACAAGAATCATCATGCATAATTTCAAAATATAAACTCATTAAGCATGATCATTATGCATTATTACTTTGGGCATGAAACTAAAACATGGTTTCAAATTTTCAAGGTATAACATGCACAATTTCAAACTATGAACTCATTAAGCATGATATCAAACCTCTTGACATTTTCATTAAAACATCAAGCATGGTTTCATTGAACATAAGGCATCTTCAATCAAAATCGAAAAGCAATATGGAAATCAACATAATATACATTATTTCTTCTTTAAAACATACATAGGATTAATTATTAGATTTAAATCTAACATTTTATTCCTTTATCATAAAACATAAAATTTTCATTTTATATATATATATATATATAACACTAATCATGAAAAGAATTAAGTAATTTCATGGTAAGGAAAAAGAGATTCAATTGAGTTGCTTACCTTGTTGATAAAAGTCGTCAAAGCACAGTTCGCCACCTTGCCCTTGTTGGTTTACTCCTCGTCTTCGGATGTACTTGATTCTTTGGCAACTTTTTCTTTTCGAGTTTATTTTTATTCTTAGTTTCATGTTTTATAAATTTTATAAATTTACTTGTGAAGAGTTCTATGTCATCATCGCTTGAGCTTTCGCTCGAGTGGTCTTGTATTGTTCGAGTGTCAAATCATTCCTGATCTTTGGAAGGTTGTTTTCATGTTCATCATGTGTCTTGCACGTTATTTCATATATCATCAATGAACCAATAAGTTCTTCCAAAGAAAAATTATTTAAGTTCTTTGCCTCTTGTACTGCAATTACTTTCGGATCCCAACTCTTAGGAAGGGATCTTAATATCTTGTTAACAAGTTCAAGATTCAAAAAACTTTTACCAAAAGTGTTTAGACTATTGACAACATCCATAAAATGGGTGTACATGTCTCCAATAGTCTCGCTTGGTTTTATACGAAATAATTCAAAATCATGCATCAAAATATTTATTTTAGAGTCTTTAACTCTACTAGTGACTTCGTGTGTGATTTGGAGTGTGTGCCAAATGTCAAAAATCATTTCGCAAGTAGAAACCCGATTGAATTCATTTTTGTCTAAGGCGCAAAATAAGCATTCATAGCTCTAGTATTTAAAGAAAAAGTTTTCTTCTCCAAATCATTTCATTTGTTCATTGGAGTAGAAGACTTTTGAAAATCGCTTTCAACAATATTCCATAAATTCAAATCCATAGAAAGCAAGAAAACTCTCATTCAAATTTTTCAATAAGTATAGTATGTCACATTGAACATGGGAGGATGAACGATAGAAAAGCCCTCTTGAAAGCCGAAAAGATTCATTTATCTTGGGTGTTAAACCAAATAAGAAAGAATGTGGCTCTGATAGCAACTGTTAGGATCGAGTCAACACTAAGAGGGGGGGGTAAATTAGTGTAGTGGATAAAATTACGTCGGTTCAAAAATTCTTTCATTCAATTAAAACTGATTTCAAAAAGATGTTAACTTGAAACACGTTCATAAGAGTGTGCAGATAGAGTAATCAGGAAGTATGGCAGTTTGAAATAAATGTACATAGCAAAGCATAAATGCAAACCATATTTTATAGTGGTTCATCATCGTGACCTACATGCACTCCCGATTCCTCTTCCGTCGAGGCCACTGGCATCCACTAATGATCTTCTTTCAATGGGCGAAGATCAACTACTCTTTTACACCCCTCTTCTCCTTTTCACAGGTTTATGAGATAACCTTTTATAATCCTCTTTTACAAGGTATCCCTCACACACCTCCCTTAGAACTCTCTCTAAGCTTTAGGAGGAGGGAACTCAACTTTCTAATAGGGTTTACAACTTTAGAATCATAGAGTTTTGCTCAACTTTCTTGCTATTCCATGCAGGAATAGCTAGGGTATTTATAGACCCCAATTGGCTTAAAAAATGGAGCCAAAATGTCTCATCCTAGGTTTCCCGAGTCCTAGCGGTACCATCGCCTATACTGGGCGGTACCACCGCCTAGAAGACTGTGTCGGGTAGTACCACCGCCTGACAGTCTCTTGGAGACTGTGTTTGGGCGGTACCACCGCTTGACATAGTCTCAAATACTGTGCCACGACGGTTCCACCTGTTGGGTCACTGTTTGAGCCTTTTCACTTGGCCTAACACAACCCAAACTTGGGCCCAATTGGCCCTTAATTGTGTTGGCCCAATTTCAACCCAATTATGTGCTAATTATAAATTTTAAGGCATACACTAAGCTAAATAAGTCTGGTAAGTCTAGGTTTCTTCTGATGAGCTTCCGGCGAACTTCCAACGATCTCTGAACAATATTCCAGTGGACTCCTGGCAAGCTCTTGGACTTCACGACGATCTTCTTGGCGAGTTCCGATGAGCTTCTTTGGCAAGCTCCTGGACTTCTCGGTCAATTCCGACAGAACTTCCGATGAACGTCCGGACTTCCGACGAACTCTCGAACTCCCAATGAATTCTCATTCTTGACTCCGAGACTTCATTTTGCTTTATGTCTTGATCGTTATCATAGTTAATCCTGCACACTTAAAACCTACTTCGATCTAGACAATTATTACAAAGCTTGAATCAAATGTTGTCCGGCATGTCATTGGTTCATCGACGCTTCGTCCAATTCTTTGACGCATCATCCTCTCTTGCGGCCTATTGCCCAATCGGCCAATTGACCTCCGCAACTCTGATTTTCTTGGTACAATTTTTGCTCGTCTTGGCCCGATACCCGAACCTATGGCCCGAAGCCTTTTGTCGTTATGTCAACTGATCCTTCGGCTCGATGTCTAATCTTCTGACATGTTCTACTCCGGCCCAACATGATTCTTCCTACTTTTAATTGTCTTTCCTTGATCGAAGCTTCCTACGTCACTCAAAACGCAGATCAAATCATAAACCCTATTAATTGATTTCATCATCAAAATCCGAGATTCAACATATTTAATAATTTTTGTACTAATGTAGCCTTCTTATCTTAAATTGAACCAAAATGCATTGACAAAGCTTTAAAAGATGATTCATGGATTATTGCAATGTAAGAGGAATTAAATCAATTTAAGATAAATAAGGTGTGGAAGCTTGTTCCTGGACCTAGTGACCATTTAGTAATTTGTACCAAATGGATCTTTAGAAACAAGTTAGATGAACTTGGTATCGTGGTTAGAAATAAGGATAGATTAGTGGCCAAAGGTTTCAACCAAGAAGAAGGTATCGATTATGAAAAATCCTTCACTCATGTGGCTAGACTTGAAGTCATAAGGATTCTCCTTGCTTATGCTAGTTGTAATAATTTTAAGTTATTTCAAATGGATGTTAAAAGTACTTTTCTTAATGGATTTATTTCCGAAGAAGTTTATATTGAACAACTACTCAGATTTGAGAATATTATTTTTTCGAATCATATTTTTAAGTTGTCTAAGGCTCTCTATGGTTTGAAACAAGCCTCAAAGGGTTGGTACGAGAGACTTAGTTCCTTTTTAATTAAGAATAATTTTTTGAAAGACAAGGTTGATACCACATTGTTTATTAAATATTTTGAAAATGATTTTCTTATAGTTCAAATTTATGTTGATGATATCATTTTTAGTTCTTCAAATGAGTCTTTATGTGAGTCTTTTGCCAAGAGTATGAGCTAAGAGTTTGAAATGAGTTTAATGGGTGAATTAACTTTCTTCTTACGATTATAAATTAAGCAACTAAGTGATAAAATTTTTGTTAGTTAAACTAAATATGCTTATAATCTATTAAAACAGTTCAATATGGATAGTTATAAGGCTATTAACACACTAATGAGTACTTCCACAAAGTTAGATATGGACCATGATGGAGAAAATTTTGATTAAAAGATTTAGAGAGGTATGATAGATAGTTTACTATATCTTATCATAACTAGGCCGGACAATATATTTAGTGTTGGACTTTATGTTAGATTTCAATCTAATCCCAAGAAATCTCACTTTAAAGTTGTTAAAATGAATTTTAGATACCTAAAAGGAACTCTTAATCTAGGATTATGGTATTCAAAATTAGAAAACTTTGAATTAATTACTTATACAGATGTAGATTTTGTTGGATGTAGAGTAGATAGAAAAAGCACATCAGGTGCACTTGTCTCTTGGTCTTGTTGAATCTCGTATTTTGATGATGAAACCAATTGATAATTGTGTTTATATTTTAATCTACGTTTTGAGTGACGCAAGATGCTTCGATCGAGATAAGACAATTAAAGCAGGAAAAATCATGTTGTGCCGGAGGAACATGTCAGAAGATTGGATGTCGGGCCGGTCGATCGGTCGACGTATCGACAGAAGGCTTCGGGTCGTGGACTCCGGCATCGGGCCAAGAAGAGCGGGTATTGTGCCAAGGATATCGGAGTTGCGGAGTTAACTGGCCGATTGGGCAATAGGCCGCAGGAGAGGACGATGCGCCGAATAATCGGACGAAGCGTCGAGGGACCAATGACATGTCGGACAACTTGGTTAATTGCTTATGATTAATTGTCTCGATCAAAGTTTTATTTTACATGTGCAGGATTAACTATGATAGAAGTACGACATGTAGCAGGAGTTGCACCGGAGTCAAGACTATGATCACGTTGGGAGTTCGAGAGTTCGACGGAAGTCTGGACAATCGTTAGAGGTTCTACGGGAACAAATCCGAAAAGTCCAGGAGCTTGCCAAAGAAGCTCGTCAGAACTTGCCAAGTGGATCGTCGCAAGTCCAAGCGTTTGTCGGAAGTCCGCCGGAGCATCGCCGAAGGTTCGTCGGATGTTCGCTGGAAGTTCACCGGAAGCTCGCCGGAAGAAGCGATTGACGCACCAGAGTAAGTTGCAGTAAATGTCTTAAGAAATATCGTAGTTAGTATGTAGATTAAGTTAGGAATGGGAGGTGATCTCATTAACTTAATCTGGGGGCAATTGGGCCCTTGATAGACCCAAATTAGGCCGAATGGATCAACCCATTCGGACCAGAATTCCTGGCAAGCGGTGGCACCGCCCAGGAGATGGTCTCCCAGGAAAGCTGGGCGGTGGCACCGCCTGGGCTCAGTCTCTGGGCGAGAATGGGCTATGCAACCGCCCCTGTCAGGCAGTGGCACCGCTAGAGCTCGGTCTTCAAGCTCTATCAAGCGGTTGTACCGCCCCAGTCTGGCGGTAGTACCGCCAGGACCTCGGAAATATGGGAGGTGACATTTTTTAGCTCCAGATTCAAACCAGTTTGGGGCCTATATATACCTCACCCTTTCTTGCATGAAAGGGCACCGAAAGCTTGATCTTACTCTATGATTTTAGAGCTCAAAAGTGTTGTAAAGGCTAGAAGTTCTCCTCCCTCTTTTCTTCCAAGTTTTGATATTTCAAGAGAGGAGAGAAAATTCTGTAAGGGTTGTCTCCTAAGCCCGTCAAAAGAAGTGAATCTATAAAAGGGTGGTTGGCCTTCACCTATTGAAGGAAGGCCTCTAGTGGACATCGGTGGCCTCGTCGGAGGAGGAAGCCGAAAGTGGATGTAGGTCACGTTTGACCGAACCACTCTAAAATCTGGTTTGCATTTCCTTTGTGCTATTTATCTTAACTGCAAACTGCCTTACTTTACTTCAAATACGTTTTCGTAAGCTTTCAAAGTTATTATTTGCACGAAACAATTTTTACGTCGGAATCGGATTTCAACGTACAAACATAGTTTCAATCGTTGAAAGTTTTTCGCTGCACTAATTCACCCTCCTCCTCTTAGTGCTCTTGATCCTAACAGGTCTTCCAAGAAATAAAACATGGTTGTATTATCTACAACCGAAGCTGAGTATATAGCAGCAGGCGCATGTTGTACACAAGTTATATGGATGAAAAATACTTTAAAAGATTATAGAATTTACTTGAAAAATATTTCTATAAAATACGATAATACTAGTGTAATATGCTTAATAAAAAATCTCATTCGATAATTTAGAACAAAGCATATTGATATTAGGCATCATTTTATTAGAGATCATATTAATAATCAAGATATATATTTGAAATTTATTGATACAAAACATCATTTAGCTGATTTTTTATAAAATTATTGAATGAGGAATAATTTGATTTTATTAGAAGAGAATTAAGTATGTTAAATCTTCCTAATGCATGAATTCCTCTTATTCATTATTTCAGAATTCTCAATTTTTCATAATTTGAGTTTTTCCTTTTAAATCGAGGTCGGTTCTATCACTCCTTTCTATTTGCAAAAGTAGTACTTTGATTCATGGACTTTTGGATTCATGACTTAATCTCTCTTTCGTTCATGTGATGATTATAATATTTGCACCATTGAATGTTTGCACCATGCGATGTTTGTTCATCTCAAAGAAGAAGCACGACCACTCACTTGCTAGCATCCCAAAAGAAAAGCAAAATTGCTAGAAAAATATAAAGTCTTGCATGCACAAGAGGCTAGCATGCACAATCTATAAAGCAAATTGTACCGGCTTGAATGTTTAAATATGAGTGATTGTTGCAATTAGGTGTAAATAGTGCACCAATGGTGGCACTGCTGGACTGATGATAGCACCGCCAGAAAGCATTGCTTACTAATAGCATATAAGATTTTCCTAACTATATGAGTAAATCTCTCTACTCTGATAAGATTTCCTTAACTGTATGAGGAAATCTCTCCACTCTATTGAGGAAAATCCTCCCTCTTAATCTGTATAAATAGGGGGATAATAGCTTCAATGTAAAACAGCTTCTTCAATAATTCTTTTTGTCTTCTATTCTTTCCAACATGGTATCAGAGCAAGTGAGACGAGCGAGACTCTACGGCCATCGAAGCCTACCATTCACTACATCCCTTGCCTTTGCAGAGCAGAGAAGGGGGGAACTCTTTCCCGTCGGACTCGCTTCCTTGTCGGACTCCCCTCTCCGTCCGCTGTACGGTTGTCCGTTGTACGGTGCATGACGCCTTCGCTGTTACCCCAACCATTGCCGTGACCACCCCCACCCCCACCCCCCCCCCCCCCCCCCCCCCCCCCCCCCCCTCCCCCCTCTTATTGTCGATTTTGGTCCTAACACCGCTACCTAGAGGCGCTGCCCCTGCGGCCCGCAGGTTACCGGCCGCTTGCCACAACCAACCAGCCGTCGGCTATTGCAGATCACAAAGGCTGCAAGCAGCCTTTGGCCATTCTGGGAGCGTAGCAAGGGCAACAACAATTGTTTCCCTTTCTTGCCTTTTGCGTCAAAAATTTTGATGATAAAATTCTTCCTAAAATATAATATAAGCAATTCAAAACCAATCTTTCGCATGAATAACCTGGCTCTGATACCATTGTAGAGAAATCTATGGGCGACTTCATATATGCAGTGAAAGAACATAAAATAAAACTATAATATTTCCCAAAAATGTGTTCATCATCGTGCGAAGATTGGTGTGCAAGAACTCATAAAACTTAAATCCATGTGTGAGATAGATGTATTTTACTTAGGGAGATCGTATATCCCTGAATCCCTATAGACTTGTATGAGAGGATGAAGAAGGTCAAGCGTCCTCCTCTCTAGTAGTGATTCACACAGCAGGACTGCGACGATACTCCTCAAATCTCCACACCTACTATTTAAGGAGGAGAAGGGGAAATGAGAATAGGAGGTGGTAACCAGAAAGCCTCAGCCTATTGTCACGGACAAACTTCTAAACATGACATTTGATGTAATGCTTATGTATGTCTGTGTCTTTTGGTATATTCATGCTTTGCACACCATGTAGAGGGACGGCCGAAGGCTTAATAGTTCCATTTTAGTTAGGTTTGGTGGCCGCTTTAGGCTTGTAAATAAAGGTTGTGTTATGTGGACACTTGTGAGAGATTTTCGATCTGTAGTAAACTATTTTGACCCTTTGTTGTGCAACTGTTCAGAGCTTGTAAAGTCTGTTTGTAATTTGCATTGTCTATGAAGTGTTTTCAGAAATGTTTGCTTATGGATCCCGAGTGAGATGTTTTCTCTAACCCGTTTTCTCTTTTGTGGGTCCTAAGGGACCATGGGAGGCTTCGGGGAGGCTGACCTTTATGGACGGACACGGAAGGGTGCCGCACGACTTAGGCAAAACCAGCTAAGTCCGTGACAAATGGTATCAAAGCGGGACAAGCACTCATAGAAACACTTGGAATGCAAACGTAGGGGACCTAGTGGGGCTGCGTTGAGGGCAGTCAATACACGTGCGACCGTTTGGGGGAAAACGGGCATGGAGATGTAGGGAAAAGGAGTCGCTCGGAGGAGCATCTGAGATTGGCATTCAGAGGAATGGCCAACCCTACGCACAAGAGGCACCACGAGAATAAGCAAGCTTAGAAGAATGCAAAGCGCACAAAGGTTGGGATGGCTGAGTTTGAGCTACGGCTCAACGTTGACAACTATACTTGATGGTGCTCAAGGCAAGCGAGGCGCTTGGTAAAGGATGAGACCATGCAAGGTGGAATGAGTTGCTCAGTGACCGAAAGAGTTGTGTAAAGCTCACAAAGGTGAGGGGAATTGCTAACTCGAAGAATTCGGTACTCATGCATGGGCTTGTATGCGGACGATGGAATGTTCATGGCCATCCCAAGGTGACCGAAACTCGGCGCCATGGAGCATTGAAACTTTCACTTCGGCATGTGAAGGATACGTCCGTAGGAGGCTGGAGTGTGCAGCGAGTTCAGCATGTTGCTAGGCCTTGAGTAGTGCAGCGGGGGCTGTATTGATGTGGAGTCACAATCTAACAAGTACGTTTGCCGGAGGCAGAACAATGCATAGTTTGTTCAGCAAATTAGAGTAGTCCAAAGGGGATGGTGGTCTCCGAAACTTTCAGAGAGAAAGAAGCAAAGAGAGATGTTGCTCCAACGGGACAGTTATCCAGGAGGGATAGATCCCGGTTTCTCCAAAGGGAGAATCATGTGCAACAGACCGCACATATTGAGGAAGAGTACCTCAACAAACAACAACTCCACGAAGCTTAATGGACCGAGCAAGCGGCGAGGAGTCGTTGCATGATCTCGCTTGAGAGAATGCATAGGTGGATGCATTGCGAGATCAAGTGGGGGAGCGACCCAAAGCAACACAAATGAAGGCACATTTGGAGTTGATATGGAGATCGGACTCAAGGGAGGGCTGACCCGTGGAATGGTGGGCACGAGGGCCACCATCAAACTCAATGCAAAAACGAGGAGCGGAGCAACTTGGGTGTAACTTGGTGAAGTACCCAAGCCGCATGAAGGGAGCCAGCATAGAAGATGGAACATGGAGCGGAGGCACGGTGCTTTCCTTGGACAGAGGTCAAGGGCATGAACTCTTGCAGAGGCAAGAGTAGGATTATGTTGTTCCATGGGTCCTTCATTCTGATGGAGCGGACTCATCTTGCATGGTGCCAAAGACAAAGGGAGCTTTTGGGCACATGCACCTTATCTCGGAGAAGCATTTGATAGAGGAACTAAGGCGACTCAACTTGCGGAGGCGAAGTTGGGTTCAGAAGGCCTTGGCACGGGGCAAGAGGACGCAAAGGCGGGTACTCTTAAAGAATATGCCATAGTGTTGCTAGTCAAGTTACTAGGCAGGAAGCAGTGCACAGTGGAGATTGTGCTGGTAGGGGTAGAGGCCCAGGATCTAGACAATGGTGCACTAATTGCAACGAAGTCGGTGGACTTCGGGAGCTACTAGGCGACGAACTGTCCTAGAGTGGTATTTCATCTAGGTGTGACCCAAGAGTGGGTGGATGAAGGTCGATTGCCAAATGAGCGAACAAAATCGAAGGTGGAAGAGACCCTACGATGTATTGGCAATGGCCACACATGGAGGGATCACAATTCGAGTTCATCCCACAAGGATCAGAATGTAATAGAGATGTCATCAGGAGGCGACATGGTGTAGCGGATCATGGTGGAATAGTTCGTGGCAATGTGATACACATAACATAGTCCCGTGAGGGACTATATCATACGGAGGTATGATCGGGAGCTACTGGAAGCTCCACTTCGGTGAACAACACGACGGCAAGAAGGTCTATGGATTCAAGGAGTGAAGGCTATGGTACCGCAGAGGTGGGTCTTCCGTGCGTGCATCGAATTTTGCATCGGATGAAAGCCTTGGTCATCAGCAAATGGGGGCTATGTTCCACCAAGGGAAAAGTTCGAATGCAAGTACCGATAAGTCCCATAGGAGCGACTTGATCATGCAGAGGTATGATCGAAGCAGTTGGAGAGTTGGACTGCTCCAGAGCCAATATTCGCTTAAGGGAGCCCGGCAAGTCAGAGGACAAGGTCGAGTAAGCGAACGTTGCTACCAAGGAAGCTAAAGAGAATAGAATCGGTGCAAACCCTACATCATGATGGCAGAGGCCATGCATGGGAGTTGCAGACTGTCTTTCCATCGATCAAAGGGAGCTACCTGGAGAACATAGAGGTATTGAAGCAAGGGGTCGAAAGGGGCGAGGAAGCGACGATGAGTCCAGAGGGACTTAGCTACCCAAAATCAAGCATCGGTTAGAATGGATATGGACTTGAAAGAGTGCCACAGAGACATATCTACTGATCCTGAAGAAAAGGGATGTAGTTGCGAGGCGACGGATAGTAGAGCCATGGGAATGGTAGCGCCATAGTACCGTAGAGACGGGACTTCCGTGAAAGTCATTGATCTCTTGCTCTCATGGAGGGAGAGCGCTTGGTCGTAAAAGGAGCAGAGGAGGTGGAGCATACAAAGGCAAACTCCAAGTACCGAGACAAGGCTGAAGGGCAGAGGCCAAGGAACTTCATAAGACCGGTGTCAACGAGCTTCTCATCAAGATAGCCGAAAGTGAAGGACTTCGGGTCATGCAAGAGTGCATGACCAAGGAACGAAGCAGGCAGTATGCGGTGCTGTACCTTTACTACTCAGTGGAGTAGGCGACCGAGTTGATGGAGAAGACGGTACAATCCCAGAGGTGACCAAGACTTACTCCAAGTTGGGGTGAAAACTTCCTGCATTCCAGAAGTTCGATGGCATTGAGAAGGTGAATCACAGTAGCTAACTCAACGCAAGGAGTGCAAACACTTCGAGTGCTTCAGAAGTGTGAGCAAAGAGCAAGCGACGGCTAGTAACCAGCTCGATGCATGGAGTACAACCCTTGAGGAGGCGGGCGAAGTCAAGTAACCATTGCCTTCTCAACTCTTAAGAGAATGGGTGAAACCAAGTACCCCAATTCTCTTATCTATCCAGCAGAGGAGCTCTGTACAGGTTCAAAGATCCTTCGAAGATAATAGAAGACATAGTTGTCAAATCCTCACCAATGGTGATCAGTGCTACTGAGAGTAGACTATCCGCTTCATTTCCCAACAGAATGCCAATCGAAAGCGGAAGTGATGCGAATCTACTTGGAAGTGACAACTAAATGAAAGAAGAGTCGATGGACATTTTGTGGAGGAAGGACCCAAAACTTCAAAAGTTTACGAGGCGATGCTCGTTAAAGCTCCAACAAGCATCCACCCAGTTCAAGCAGCATGTGGTATTTGAGAGATTGGCGCATAGTAAGGATGGTCTTTTCCCTCATCTGGAGGATCCGTAGGAACCAACATGGATCAACACAACTCAGCCAACCCCACACTAGAGTAAGAGTCATTGGCGAGTTGAAGCAGCATGGCGGATCAAAGGTTCGACTACTCAAAAACAACAGCGGAGAGCAGTTGGGAGCCAAGAGGCGCATTGCAGCTGGAGCAAAAGATTAAAGACTCAACAAAGGTGACGAGTTGTACTGTCAGCAAAGGCTTCGACGAGGACGTCAAAGGAATAAGTGAGGGAGAATGTCACAAACAAACTTCTAAACAGGATGTTTGATGTAATACTTATATATGTCCGTGTCTTTTGGTATGTTCATGCTTTACACAGCATGTAGAGGGACAACTAAAGGCTTAATAGTCCAATTTTAGTTGGGTTTGGTTGCTACTTTAGGCTTGTAAATAAAAGTTGTGTCATGTGGACACTTGTGAGAGATTTTTGATCTGTAGTGGACCATTTTGACCCTTTGTTATGTAATTGTTTAGAGCTTGTAAAGTCTGTTTGTAATTTACATTGTCTATGAAGTGTTTTCAAAAATGTTTGCTTGTGGATCCCTAGTGAGGCGTTTTCTCTAACTCGTTTTCTCTTTTGTGGGTCCTAAGGGACCATGGGAAGCTTCGGGGTGGCTGACCTTTGCGGATGGACACGCAAGGGTGCCGCACGACTTAGGCAAAACCAGCTAAGTCTATGACACTATGGGCCTTTAGTTCCCTCATATTTATAGAGGACCTCAATTAACTTAACTCTAATAGATCCTACCCTATTGGGTACTGGATCTTCATCCAATTACCCAAGCCTTTTAGAATAGTGGGTCTCTACCCAATAATCTCTTATTAGCTCTTATTGGATCTCATCCATATGATCTAATAATTCATGGGCTAAATAAATATCTAATAAGATAGGAGCTCTAGGGGATATCTCATATCTGAACATCTACTCATCACAACGCCTACCATATGTGTGTGACCCTCTAGGCCCAATATCGAGCTGGCCGTGAGTTATACATGTCAGAAATTCTTCTGGCTCTATGAATTATTATCTCCATAATAATTCACTCGACTCATCGACTATAAACGATACAGTGGAATCTAATCTATTAGACCTACCTATCCTTAATTATCGTGTACCTATAGTCCCTCATCCATCTAATTTTTTAGAGACCGCATACCAAGCATGGTGTTGTCAAGCTCATACGGTTTCTCATCGAGTCTTACTCTAATCGGATTCTCCCGGAAAACTCTTTCTCTCTCAATCCGAATGACCTTGGCCAAGGATTTGCCTAAGCAAGAACACACATGATATTTCTCTCATAATACCGAGTGTGGATTATCCTCTATTGACACTCAATAACCCTCATATGGTTGGCTGCCAATCCCAATGATCGATTGTACTAGATCTGAAACTTCCAAACCTATAAGTCTGGTATCAAAGAGTGAAATACCCATACATAACATCATTAGTGTCTCAAGTCTAAGGACCAGATACACTATTGGGACTACAAAATTGTTGTCTGACAATATGGTATCATCAATCATCCAGCATTCCATAAGCGGATTAATCAGTGAACTCATTCTCTAATGAGCACATGCACTATATCCTTAGTATCCCTACACAAGCAGCTATGAGACCAGCTGCCTCCATCATATAGATGGGTATACAGTACACTAGTCTATCCGGTTATCTCGATGTCCCTCTCGAGTAACATATGACCAGGATTATTTAATGTCTATGTTTAAAGGTGAATCGATCTCATTATCGTGATCTCATCACGATTCAATTCACATTGTACAGATCCATGGACATCACAATATATTTATGCAATAAACAATATAAAGTAAGAGAATGTCATAATAATAATAAGCAAAAAGACTACACGTCATGTCACTCGTGCTATCACTCACGTGATTGGCTTGTAGGACACTTATGACTGGTAGTTATCAAAGGCATTCTGCTCAGCTAATTATATATTATCTCATGTAGTTAGACCTCTTTAGCATCATGGTCCCTATATTTAAAAAAATTATATTTAAATCCTTCATTTATCTTAATGTCATTAGTTTTACCAACGGAAGCACAAAAACAATGGGCAAAAATATAATTTTAATATTTGAGTTATATTTTTTGTGGTGGTAGATGGTGATATCATTGGGGACCAAGGGTGATTATTGTGGATAAGGAGGGAAAGCAATGAGGAGAGATGAGGCAAAGGGAGAGGAGAAAAAAATTGACGCAAGTGTCGACGCTTTACATCTACGTCAGTGTCACTCAATAACTACGTCGACACCGATATAGATATAAAGCGACGAAAGGGTCACTCTGTTAGGATCGAGAGCACTAAGATGGGGGGGGTGAATTAGTGTAGCGGAAAACTTTCTGCGATTAAAATCAAAAGCTGCGTTCGACCGATAAAAACAACTTCTGTATGAAAGTTGATACTAATCAATGTTAATGTCAAACTAAGCAGGCAGTTTACAGCTATGATGAAAACCAGAATATCGGCGCAAACTTGTTAGGATCGAGAGCACTAAGAGGGGGGGGGGGGTGAATTAGTGCAGCGGATATTTTTCAGCGATTAAAAAAAAACAAAAGCTGCGTTCGTTCGATAAAGACTATTTTGATGCAAAAGCCGATTCTAAGATTACTTATGATTAAGTGCAGTTTACGTTTAAACACAGTTAGCGTCTAAACGCAGTTTGCGTCTAAATGCAGATTGCGTCTAAACTCAGATTGCATCTAAGCGCAGTTTGTGTCTTAGCGCAGATTGCGTCTAAGCGCAGATTGCGTCTAAACGCAGATTGCGTCTAAGCGCAGATTGCGTCTAAACACAGTTTGCGTCTAGGAGCAGTTTAAGCAGAAGTATAAAGACAATGTGCTGCTGTTGTACAGCTCAAAAAGTAATCTGCAAAAAATAGATTTACGTCTAAACGCAGATTTACGTCTAGATGCAGATTTACGTCTAAACGCAGATTTACGTCTTAAACGCAGATTTACGTCTGAACTTTGAAACTCGTTTGTATACTCGCAGAAGGCAGTATGCAGTTGAAATCAAGACGTAAACGTGAACTGAGATCTGATGATTGTGCGAGGAAAGCCGATTTACGTCTAAATGCAGTTTTACGTCTAAATGTTGAAACTCGTTCGTAAAATTGTAGAGGACAGTTTGCAGTTAATAGGATCAAAATGTAAGTGTAAACTGCAAAGAAACTCGTTCGTAAAAGCACAGAAGACAGTTCTGCAGAATCAAACGTAAACGTAAATTGTAATGTACGAAAATACGAATTTACGTCTGAATGCAGATTCGGAAGAACAGCACTTAGAACTTGTTCGTGAAAGCGCAGAGAGCAGTAGTAATGAAGGAGGTTTGCAGTAATGATAAAGTGCTAAAAAATAAACGCAAACCAGAGATTTAGAGTGGTTCGGTCAGCCTTGACCTACTCCACTTTTGGCTTCCTCCACCGACGAGGTCGCCGACGTCAACTAGGGGCCTTCCTTCAATAGGCGAAGGCCAAACTGCCCTTTTACAGTTTCTCTCCTTTTGACAGGCTCAGGAGACAACCTTTACAGACCTTTCTCTCCTCACTTTACAACTGAAAACTTGAAGAACAGAAGGAGGAGACTTAAAGGCTTTACAACACTTTTGAGCTCTTAGAATCACAGAAAAGATCAAGATTTCGGTGTAGGTCTGTATCTTTTCAGTGCTGAATGGGTTGGGAATTTATAGGCCCCAACCCAATTCAAATTTGGAGCTCAAAACAATCAAATCCCGGAATTCTGGGATCAGGCGGTTGCACCTCTTGACTGGAGAGGTTGCACCGCCTGGCAGAGCTCGAAGACCGAGCTCAGGCGGTGCTACCTCTCTGCCAGGGAGGTTGCACCGCCCAGTCTTGCTCAAAGACTGAGCTCAGGCGGTGCCACCTCTCTGTCAGGGAGGTTGCACCGCCCAGTCTAGCTCGAAGACTGAGCTCAGGCGGTGCCACCTCCCGGCTGAGGAGGTTGCACCGCCCAGTCTCGCTGGAAGGCCTAGCCCAGGCGGTGCCACCTCCTGGCCTGGGCGGTTGCACCTCCTGGTGCAATCAGGGTCCGAATGGTTCATTCCATTCGGCCCAATTTCAGTCTTTCAGGGGCCCAATTGCCCCAAGATTAAGCCAATGGGATCACCTCCCATTTTCCAACTTAATCAACGTGCTAACTACGATTAAATCTAAGACAACTTCTGCAGCTTTGCTTCGGTGCGTCAATCGCTCCTTCCGGCGAGTTTCCGGCGAACTTCCGTCGATCATCCGATGAACCCTCGGTGATGCTC
This sequence comes from Musa acuminata AAA Group, assembly GCF_036884655.1. Classification (NCBI taxonomy): domain Eukaryota; kingdom Viridiplantae; phylum Streptophyta; class Magnoliopsida; order Zingiberales; family Musaceae; genus Musa; species Musa acuminata. Next base: position 12,251,034 of record NC_088359.1, read on the forward strand.
CTGCGGACTTCCGGCAAACTCCTGGACTTTGCGACGATCCACTTGGCAAGTTCCGACGAGCTTCGCTTGGCAAGCTTCTGGACTTCTCGGATTTGTTCTCGCAGAACCTCCGACGACCGTCCGAACTTCCGTCGAACTCTCGAACTCCCAACGTGATCATGAACTTGACTCCGGCGCAACTCCTGCTGCTTGTCTATCTTTCATCGTAGTTAATCCTGCACACTTATCTCAACACATAGATTAGACAACAAATGACAATTGACTTCATCATCAAAATCCGAGATTCAACAATCTCCCCCTTTTTGATGATGACAATCAATTGATAATGGAGTTATCCTTAACTCCCCCTGTCTATATGCCATCGTTGAGATAAGTCAACCTTGAATTCAAGACCTAAGAATTCAAGTGACGTATTGATAAGTTAGATCAGTTAAACTTATCAATACTCCCATCATGATACTCATCATGATGTATCTCTTCAAAGATGATGTCAGGGCTTGACATACATCATCAAGTTTGTATGATTGTGTTTGTAACTATTCATCATGTAGTTTGAACATTATCATATAAAGCTGTGAAACTTATTACATGATGCACACATTTGAAATATTCTAGCAAGGTTTGCATTTTCTTCATATGATAAGATATCAACTCAGGGCATAATGCACACTTTAGCACATGTTCATATATCTCTTGGTGATGCAAGGATGGCATAATCATAGCAGTGTTTATAGCATCATTCATAGTATTTCTAATCATGGCAGTGTTTATCAATTCATATATATCTCCCCCTTTGTCATCAACAAAAAGCATAGTAACTATGATACCAGAAAATAATAATAGCAAGCTTATAGAGGAATTTTACATAGATTGCTTTAAATACTTCTTCCCCTTTGTGTTATAATCCATTGTCTATGTAAAGATTTTGCAGGATGGAATACATACACATGATTTTGTTGCAGATTTTCACATATAATCAAGTGATTTGATCATACAATATAGTCCGAAAAAAAAATGATTTTAACAAATTTATCTGTTCGGACACATCAACATTCCTAATTCTCTTCTAATGAAATCAAATTGTTCTTCACTTAGAGGTTTTGTAAAAATGTCAGCTAGTTGATGTTTAGTATCAATGAACTCTATGGTTACGTCATGATTGGTGACATGATCTCGTATAAAGTGATGTCTAATATCAATATGTTTTGTTCTTGAGTGTTGTATAGGATTCTTGGTTAAGCATATTGCACTTGTGTTATCACATTTAATTGGAATATTTTTGAGATGAACTTTATAATCTTCTAAGGTATTTTTCATCCATACAACTTGTGCACAGCATGCACTTGCTGCAATATATTCAGCTTCGGTTGTTGATAGTGCAACCGAATTTTGTTTCTTTGATGACCAGGAAACAAGGGCATGTCCTAAAAATTGACATGATCCTGATGTGCTTTTTCTATCTAATCTACAGCCAGCAAAGTCAGCATCAGCATAAGCAATTAACTCAAAATTCTCTGATTTTGGGTACCATAATCCTAGATTTGTGGTACCATTAAGATATCTAAATATTCTTTTAACTGCTTTGAGATGAGATATCTTAGGGTTTGATTGAAATCTAGCACAAAGTCCTACACTGAACATGATGTCTGGTCTGGTTGCAGTGAGGTAAAGTAAACTTCCTATCATACCCCTATAAGTTTTTTGATCAAAGCTTTCTCCACTTTCATCAATTTCTAACTTAGTGGAGGTGCTCATAGGAGTGTTACTAGCCTTTGAGTTGTTCATGTTAAACCTTTTTAATAAATTCATGGCATATTTAGTTTGACTAATAAAGATGTCATTGCTTAGTTGTTTGATTTGTAAACCTAAGAAGAATGTTAATTCTCCCATTAAGCTCATTTCGAATTCAAGACTCATAGTTTTAGCAAAAGATTCACAAAGAGATTCATTTGTAGAGCCAAAGATGATATCATCAACATAAATATGAACAATGAGAAAATTATTTTCAAAATTCTTGATAAACAATGTAGTATCAACCTTGCCTTTTATGAAATTATTTTCAATGAGAAAAGAACTAAGTCTCTCATACCAAGCCCTTGGGGCTTGTTTTAAACCATAGAGAGCTTTAGTTAATCTAAACACATGATTAGGGAGGCTATTATTTTCAAATCCAGGAGGTTGTTCAACATAAACTTCTTCGGAAATAAAACCATTTAGAAAAGCGCTTTTAACATCCATTTGAAATAACTTAAAATTATTACAACTAGCATAGGCAAGGAGCATCCTTATGGCTTCCAATCGAGCCACAAGTGCGAAGGTTTCTTCATAATCGATACCTTCTTCTTGGTTGAAACCTTTGGCCACTAATCTAGCCTTGTTTCTAACCACGATACCATTTTCATCTTGCTTGTTTCTAAAGACCCATTTAGTACCAATAACTAAATGGTCATTTGGCCTAGGAACAAGCGTCCACACCTCATTTCTCTCAAATTGATTTAATTCATCTTGCATTGCGATAATCCATGAATCATCTTTCATGGCTTCATCAACACATTTGGGTTCAATTTGGGAGAGAAAGGCGGCGTTGGCACAAAAGTTTTTAAAAGAAGATCGTGTTTGAACCCCCTTTGATGTGTCTCCTAGGATTAGCTCCTTAGGATGAGCATCTACATACTTCCAATCCTTGGGTAAGGATGTTTCGGAAGTGGATGCATCCAAGTTGCTAGTTGGAGACGGGGTTTCGTTTAAATTCAAGGAATCAAAATTAACATCATCATCAAGATCATTTTTCTTAATTTCTGAAATCTCATTGAAAACAACATGGATGGATTCTTCAATAATTAAGATTCTTTTATTGAAAATGCGAAAAGCTTTAGAAACCGAAGAATAACCAAGAAAGATTCCTTCATCAGATTTAGCATCGAATTTTCCTAAGTTATCCTTTTCATTCAAGATAAAACACTTACACCCAAAGACTTTAAAATATGAGACATTGGGTTTTTTGTTATTCCATAACTCATAAGGAGTTTTGGTGAGTAAGGGTCTTACTAGGACTCTATTTAAAATATAGCATGCAGTGTTTACAGCTTCGGCCCAAAAATATTTGGGTAGGCTATGTTCATTCAACATGGTTCTTGCCATTTCTTGTAAATTTTGATTTTTTTCTTTCTACTACCCCATTTTGTTGAGGATTTCTTGGAGTAGAGAAATTATGGTTGTATCCGTTGAGTTCACAGAATTCTTGGAAATCATGGTTTTGAAATTCTCCACCATGATCACTTCTAATTGACGAAATCATAGATCCCTTCTCATTTTGAACAAGTTTACAAAACTTGGTAAAATATCTAAAGCATTCATTTTTTTGTTTTAAGAAGTAGGTCCATGTATATCTGCTATAGTCATCAACAATGACAAAGGCGTATTTGCTACCTCCTAGACTCGATGTAGAGATTGGTCCGAACAAGTCCATATGGATCAATTGTAAGGGCCTAGAGGTGCTTATTTGATTCTTAGCTTTGAAGCTACCCTTAATTTGCTTACCTAATTGGCAAGCATCACATACATTATCTTTGATGAACTTGATATGAGGAATTCCTCTTACAAGTTCTCTAGATGATACTTGAGTGATTAGTTTCATGCTAGCATGACCTAATCTTCTATGCCATAGCCAAGCATCCTCATTCATAACGGCAAAACACATTTCATCACATAAGTCATTGATGTCAATAGTGTATACGTTATTTTGTTTTAATGCAATCATAGATATATTTTTGTGTGGTTTTTCAATGATGCAAGCATTAGATTCAAATCTTATAATATATCCTTTATCACATAATTGACTAATGCTCAAGAGGTTATGTTTTAAACCATCAACTAGTAAAACATCTTCAATAGAGAAGTTGGATTTGTTACCTATGGTTCCTTTGCCAATGATTTTACCCTTGTTGTTGTCTCCGAAGGTGACATATCCTTCGTCTATGCTAGTGAGCTTAGAGAATTGAGATGGATCTCCGGTCATATGCCTTGAGCATCCACTATCAAGGTACCATCTCTTGCTCCTAGCTTGCGATGGTTTAGTTTTCTACAAGAAAGGATGATGTTTAGGTACCCATTTGCTTTTGGGTGCCTCATAAATAGATCTACATTTCTTATCATGTTGCATAGAATTTGTCATGGTTCCTTTAGGAACCCAGATTAGTTTGTTTGGACTTATTTTCTTGAATGGACAACAATGTGTCTTGTGTCCAGATTTGCAACAAAAGTTGCACTTGGTTTGGTGTTGAACATGTAAGATGGAGCCTTTTATGAAGGTGGTTGGATTTTGGTGAGGACTTCTCACAAATCCAATTCCGCTCCTTTTTGGAATGTGACCCTTGTTTGCAAGAATCATGTTTAATGACTTGCTACCAACCTCGAATTTCTTCAAGGTGTCCTTGAGTAGCAGGTTTTCTTTTTGCAAAGTTTTTAAATCATGACATTTGATACATGAATTTAGACTATAATGATGTTCGACTTTTAACTTATCAAACTCACAAGTAAGACTATCATGCATCTTTTTCAGCAATTTATATTTTCTACTTATACTCTTGCATTCGTCAAATAAGTCATTGAAAGCATTTAATAATTCATCGAAAGATAAATCAGCATCTATTGAATTTGTTACCTCATCTTCGATGGCCATTAAGGCGTAATGAGCAACTTGCTCGGTGTTGGACTCCTCTTCCTCAGATGCGCTCGAATCATCCCATGTTGCTTGGAGCGCCTTCTTCTTTGTTGTTCTTTTCTTGACTTGGGGACAATCACTCTTGTAGTGTCCCGACTTTTTGCATTCATAGCAGATTACTTGGTCCTTTTTGGGTTCAAGTTTATTTTTTGCATCATTCTTAAACTTGTTTCTTTTAAAGAACTTTTTAAACTTTCTTGTTAGAAGTGTCAAGTCATCATCACAGTCCTCATCACTTGAGTTTTCTCTCAAGTGGCATTCTGAAGTTTTGAGTGCCATATCCTTCCTGTTCTTTGGAAGGATGTCTTCTTGCTCTTCATGAGCTTTACAAGTCATTTCGTAGGTCATTAATGACCCGATTAGTTCTTCAAGAGGGAAATTTCGCAGATCTTTTGCCTCTTGAATAGCGGTGACTTTAGGATCCCAACTCTTAGGAAGGGATCTTAGTATCTTATTAACAAGCTCAAAATCCGAAAAGCTTTTTCCGAGTCCTTTTAGACCGTTGACGACATCCGTGAAACGGGTAAACATGTCGCCAATGGTTTCACTCGGTTTCATCCGAAAAAGTTCGAAAGAATGTAATAGCAAATTGATTTTTGACTCTTTTACTCTACTTGTGCCCTCATGGGTCACTTCGAGCGTGTGCCAAATATCAAACGCAGTTTCACAAGTTGAAACACGGTTAAACTCGTTTTTATCAAGTGCACAAAATAAGGCATTCATAGCCTTTGCATTAAGAGCGAAAGCCTTCTTCTCCAAATCATTCCAATCGATTATTGGAAGAGAAGACTTTGAAAAACCATTCTCGACAAGATTCCAAAGATCAATGTCCATAGAAATAAGAAAGATTCTCATTCGGGTCTTCCAATAGGTGTAGTCCGTCCCATTAAACATGGGTGGACGTGTAATGGAATGGCCCTCTTGGTTTCCGGCGTAAGTCATCTCTCTTGGGTTTTAATCCTTTTGAGAGTTAACCGGGCTCTGATACCAATTGTTAGGATCGAGAGCACTAAGAGGGGGGGGGGGGTGAATTAGTGCAGCGGATATTTTTCAGCGATTAAAAAAAAACGAAAGCTGCGTTCGTTCGATAAAGACTATTTTGATGCAAAAGCCGATTCTAAGATTACTTATGATTAAGTGCAGTTTACGTTTAAACACAGTTAGCGTCTAAACGCAGTTTGCGTCTAAATGCAGATTACGTCTAAACTCAGATTGCGTCTAAGCGCAGTTTGTGTCTTAGCGCAGATTACGTCTAAGCGCAGATTGCGTCTAAACGCAGATTGCGTCTAAGCGCAGATTGCGTCTAAACACAGTTTGCGTCTAGGAGCAGTTTAAGCAAAAGTATAAAGACAATGTGCTGCTGTTGTACAGCTCAAAAAGTAATCTGCAAAAAACAGATTTACGTCTAAACGCAGATTTACGTCTAGACGTAGATTTACGTCTAAACGCAGATTTACGTCTTAAACGCAGATTTACATCTGAACTTTGAAACTCGTTTGTATACTCGCAGAAGGCAGTATGCAGTTGAAATCAAGACGTAAACGTGAACTGAGATCTGATGATTGTGCGAGGAAAGCCGATTTACGTCTAAATGCAGTTTTACGTCTAAATGTTGAAACTCGTTCGTAAAATTGTAGAGGACAGTTTGCAGTTAATAGGATCAAAATGTAAGTGTAAACTGCAAAGAAACTCGTTCGTAAAAGCACAGAAGACAGTTCTGCAGAATCAAACGTAAACGTAAACTGTAATGTACGAAAATACGAATTTACGTCTGAATGCAGATTCGGAAGAACAGCACTTAGAACTTGTTCGTGAAAGCGCAGAGAGCAGTAGTAATGAAGGAGGTTTGCAGTAATGATAAAGTGCTCAAAAATAAACGCAAACCAGAGATTTAGAGTGGTTCGGTCAGCCTTGACCTACTCCACTTTTGGCTTCCTCCACCGACGAGGTCGCCGACGTCAACTAGGGGCCTTCCTTCAATAGGCGAAGGCCAAACTGCCCTTTTACAGTTTCTCTCCTTTTGACAGGCTCAGGAGACAACCTTTACAGACCTTTCTCTCCTCACTTTACAACTGAAAACTTGAAGAACAGAAGGAGGAGACTTAAAGGCTTTACAACACTTTTGAGCTCTTAGAATCACAGAAAAGATCAAGATTTCGGTGTAGGTCTGTATCTTTTCAGTGCTGAATGGGTTGGGAATTTATAGGCCCCAACCCAATTCAAATTTGGAGCTCAAAACAATCAAATCCCGGAATTCTAGGATCAGGCGGTTGCACCTCTTGACTGGAGAGGTTGCACCGCCTGGCAGAGCTCGAAGACTGAGCTCAGGCGGTGCTACCTCTCTGCCAGGGAGGTTGCACCGCCCAGTCTTGCTCAAAGACTGAGCTCAGGCGGTGCCACCTCTCTGTCAGGGAGGTTGCACCGCCCAGTCTAGCTCGAAGACTGAGCTCAGGCGGTGCCACCTCCCGGCTGGGGAGGTTGCACCGCCCAGTCTCGCTGGAAGGCCTAGCCCAGGCGGTGCCACCTCCTGGCCTGGGCGGTTGCACCTCCTGGTGCAATCAGGGTCCGAATGGTTCATTCCATTCGGCCCAATTTCAGTCTTTCAGGGGCCCAATTGCCCCAAGATTAAGCCAATGGGATCACCTCCCATTTTCCAACTTAATCAACGTGCTAACTACGATTAAATCTAAGACAACTTCTGCAGCTTTGCTTCGGTGCGTCAATCGCTCCTTCCGGCGAGTTTCCGGCGAACTTCCGTCGATCATCCGATGAACCCTCGGTGATGCTCCTGCGGACTTCCGGCAAACTCCTGGACTTTGCGATGATCCACTTGGCAAGTTCCGACGAGCTTCGCTTGGCAAGCTTCTGGACTTCTCGGATCTGTTCTCGCAGAACCTCCGACGACCGTCCGAACTTCCGTCGAACTCTCGAACTCCCAACGTGATCATGAACTTGACTCCGGCGCAACTCCTGCTGCTTGTCTATCTTTCATCGTAGTTAATCCTGCACACTTATCTCAACACATAGATTAGACAACAAATGACAATTGACTTCATCATCAAAATCCGAGATTCAACAAAACTGAAATCCGAAGTTCGTACGAAGAAACTGATTTACGTCTAAATGCTGATTCGTAAATCACTTGATTAGATAAGACGCAGTTTAAGCAGGAGTATAAAGGCAGTGTGCAGTATTGGTAAAGCTTAAAACGTAAATGCAATCTGCAATATGATGATCATACGAAAAAGCAGATTTACGTCTAAACGCAGATTTACGTCTAAACGTTGAAACTTGTTTGTAAAATCGCAGAGGGCAGTAACTATTGAGAAGTTTGCAGTGAAGGTAAAATGCTTAAAGGAAATGCAAACCGAGATTTAGAGTGGTTCGGTCAATCATGACCTACTCCACTTTTGGCTTCCTCCACCGATGAGGTCACCGACGTCAACTAGAGGCCTTCCTTCAATAGGCGAAGGCCAACCACCTTCTTACAGATTCACTCCTTTTGACGGGCTTAGGAGACAACCCTTACAGAAGTTTTCTCTCCTCTCTTTACAACTCAAACTTTGAAGAACAAAAAGAGGAGAACTAGCAGTTTTGAGCTCTAAGAACCACAGAAAGACAGCAAGATTTCGAGTGTGTGTTCTGTGCTTTCAGTGCTGAATGGGTGGGGTATTTATAGGCCCCAACCCAGTTCAAATTTGGAGCTCAAATCTGTCAATTCCCGGAATTCCGGGATCAGACGGTTGCACCTCCTGACTAGGGCGGTTGCACCGCCTGGCAGAGCTTGAAGACTGAGCCTCTAGGCGGTGCCACCTCTGTCAGGGGCGGTTGCACCTCTCTGCCAGAGCTCGAAGACCGAGCTCAGGCGGTTGCACCGCCTGACTGGGGAGGTTGCACCGCCTGGCAAAGCTCGAAACTTGAGCTCTGGCGGTGCTACCTCTTGGCAGAAGAGGTTGCACCGCCCAGTCTCGCTCGGAGACTGAGCCTGGGGCGGTGCCACCTCTTGGCTGGGGCGGTTGCACCGCCCAGTCTCGCTGGGAGACATAGTCTGGGCGGTGCTACCTCCTGGCTTGGGCGGTTGCACCTCCCACAGCAATCAGGGTCCGAATGGGTTAATCCATTCGGCCCAATTTAATTCTTTCAGGGGCCCAATTGCCCCAAGATTAAGCTAATGGGATCACCTCCCATTTCTAACTTAATCAATGTGCTAACTATGATTATTTCCTAAGACATATTCTGCAGCTTGCTTCGGTGCATCAATCGCTTCTTCCGGCAAGTTTCCGGCGAACTTCCGTCGATCATCCGACGAACCCTCGGTGATCCTCCTGCGGACTTCCGGCAAACTCCTGGACTTGCGACGATCCACTTGGCAAGTTCCGACGAGCTCCTTTGGCAAGCTTTTGGACTTCTCGGATTTGTTCCCGCAGAACCTCCGACGATTGTCCGAACTTCCGTCGAGCTCTTGAACTCCCAACGTGATCATTGTCATGACTTCGGCGCAACTCCTGCTGCATGTCTTACTTTCATCGTAGTTAATCCTGCACACTTATCTCAACACACAGATTAGACAAACAAATGACAATTGACTTCATCATCAAAATCCGAGATTCAACACACTCGACATCTGCATTAACACCGATGCAGATACAGAGTAGTGAAAGGGTCGCTCGACATCTGCATCAGTATCAACACAGATGCAGATGCAGAGCACTGCTTGACATTTGTATCGATATCGATATAGATACAAATGCAAAGTGGAGCCACTCTACATTTACGTCGATGTTGACAATGATGCGAGGAAGGGAGACGTTATTCAACATCTGCATCGGCATCGACACAATTGTTGAGCGACACCAACACAAATATAGAGCGTCGACATCTGTGTCATTTTCTTCCCCCCTCTCCCTTTGTCTCACATTTTGTCGTTACTCTCCCTCCTCATTTACAACAATCACCTATGGCCCCTAACAGCGTCGTCGTCTGTCACCATCGAAAACATAATTGAGATATTGAAATTGTAAGAAAATCTAGGGGTAACACCACATGCACAACGGAAGAACAGAAAATAAAAATCTCATATTTCCCAAAAAGGTGTCCATCGTCGTACAAAGATTGGTGCATAAAAACTCATGAAACTGAAAACCACGTGTGAGATAGTTGTGTTACCTAGGAAGATCGTATATCTCTGAAATCTTACAGATCTGTGAGAGAGGATAAAGGAGGTCAAGTGTCCTCCTCTCTAGTGGTGATCCATACGGCAAAGGCTATGAAGGCGCTCATTGAATCGCTGCTCAAATCTCTATATTTGCTGGCTGAGGAGGAGAAGTGGAGAGGAGAACAAGAGGTGGCAGCCAAGAAGGCCTAGCTTATGACCCTTTGATTCTCTCCTATTTATAGAGGCTCGTTGTCAACTTAACCCTAATGGATCCTACTCTATTAGGTATTGGATTGCCATCCAACTACCTAAGCCTCTTAGATTAATGGATCTCTATCTAATAATCTCACATTAGCTCTTATTTAATCATCCAAAGGATCCAATAATTCAAAGGCTTATTGGATATCTAATAAGAGAAGGGCTCCAACGGATATCTCATATTTGAACCTCTACTCTTTGCAACGCCTACCATATGTGTGTGATCCTCTAGGCCCAATATCAAGCTAGCCATGAGTCATACTTGTCAGAACTCCTTCTAGCTTAGTGAATTATTATCTTCATAATAATTCACTCGACTCATCGACTACGGATGTACTATGTCACTACATCGTAGTCCCTTGACGTTACATAGTGTTGTCAAGCCCATATGGTTTCTACTTGAATCTCGCTCTAATCGAATTCTCTCGAAGAACTCTTTTTCTCTCAATCCGAATGACCATAACAATGGATTTGTTTGAGCAAGAACACATGAGATATTTCTCTCATGACACTAAGAGCATATGATCCTCTATCGATACTCAATAGCCCTCGTTAAGTTAGTTGTCACTCCCGATGACCTTAGGCCCAATATCAAGATAGTCATGAGTCATACCTGTCAGAACTCCTTCTAGCTCGGTGAATTATTATCTTCATAATAATTCACTCGACTTATCGACTACGGATGTACTAGGCCACTACGTCGTAGTCTCTACTTGAATCTCACTCTAATCGAATTCTCTCGGAGAACTCTTTTTCTCTCAATTCGAATAACCCTAATAATGGATTTGTCTGTGCAAAAACATATGAGATATCTCTCTCATGACACCGAGAGCGGATGATCCTCTATCGATACTCAATAGCCCTCGTAAAGTTAGTTGTCACTCCCGATGACCGATTGTGCTAGATCTAGAACTTTTGAACCTATAAGTCTGGTATCAAAGATTGGAGTACTTATATATAACATCTTTGGTGTCTCAAGTCTAAGAACCAAATATACCACTGGGATAACGAAATCATTGTTTAATAATAAGACATCATCAATCATCTAACATTCCGTGAGCGGATCAATAAGTGAATTCATTCTCTAATAAGCACCTGCACTATATCCCTAGTGTCCTCACACTAGCAACTATAAGACCAACCACCTCTATCATATGGACAGATATACAATACACTAGTTTGTTTGGTTATCTCGATGTCCCTCTTGAGTAACCTATTACTATGATTATTTAAGATCTGTGTTTAAAGACGAATCGATCTCATTATCGTAATCTTATAATGATCCGATTTTCATTACACAGATCCACAAAAATCAATATATATATATATATATATATATATATATATATATATATATATATATATATATATATATATATATATATATATATATATATATATATATATATATATATATAATAATAATAATAATAATAATAATAGTAATAATAATAATAATAATAACTACGTATTAACCGAAATCATATTTTTGTCTATCATTTTTATACTTTTATCGATAAGACTAATGACATTATGATAAATGAAACTAGATGTTTTATCTTTATAATTATAAAATATCTAATATAAAATTTTAAGTCTATAGATTAAGATGTTAAAAAAATTTAATTATATGAGTAATTTGTAATTAGTCCCTTGTTAACTCGAAATCCACTAACGAGCTAAGACACGAGCTGGCAGTTTGGGTGGTGCTGCTCGTGCCTGTTAGTGTCCAGCTTTGCCTATCCTGGTCATGGAGACCGCTCGGTTGGTTGATTCCCAGCGAGACCCTCCCCCTAGCGACGAGGACCGCCGGCTACGCCTTTGCCGTTATGTCCAACGAGGACCTTCCCCCTTGCCGGGATCCAACATGTTCTTCACCTTCGCCATCTCCCAGGCTTTCCGATCCATGATGTGCCACCTCCATACTGAAATCTTCTTCTTCGCTACATGAATCACCACAATCCTGACGGAGCTGTTCGTCATCTTCCTGTTCCCCCAGAACCAAGACGGAGCTGCTCGTCGTCTTCCTGTTGCCCGCAACCAAGAACGTGCCCAGGATGAGACGACTGATGCATCATGAGGAAGTTGGAAAAAATACTAACACGCATGTTGAGATGATCTCTCTTGCTAAGCACACTATTTAATGCTCAGAAATATCCGTCTCCCATCCAGCCACACAAAGTGCAACCTAACTTGAAGCTTCCCGCTGATACATTGTATACTTCTCGTCCTACTTTCATTTCTGCAATTTAGATTTCTTTCATACTCAGCTGCAATTACATGAAAGTATTATTAGAGGAAAAATGTTACCCTTCCAAATCAAATAATTGAAAGAAACATGAAGATGCATCTCTTCAAGTATGCAAGGTAATAAAACGAGCATGAATACACTAAAAGAGATGGGTTTATCACGAGACAATAGAAACCGTTAGAACCTAATCCATAGCTTAAACATTTTTCTTGCAATGCATACAGTCCAATACAATAACATATAACAATCATCATCCAATGGAAACGTACCCTCTAGATTAAATAACCAGAGGAAATATCAACACTTAATGGTTCTGCAAACCTTTTAACACGATTTGCCTTCAAGAGATGGGAAGTCTTTTCGTCATGCAGTATGCAAGATAATAGTTGCAGGGAACTACCCCATATCAGGAACATTCCAACACATGGAGCTTCAGAGAACACAGCAAAAAAATCCTAAAAAGTTTCCTACGCTTAGAGTGGCAGCTGTAAGACTACTAACACAATATAAGTATCATAATGAGATCACAGAGATCTTGAAAATTACCCTGTAAATCACCTGTAGGTCAACCCTTCAGAAGTATCATGTTCCCCATCCCTGACCGATACCATACATATCAACATAAGCAGCAGCATGATCATGACCATGTCCATGATGATGGTGGTGGTGGTGATACTCATCACTTGCTTCATCAAATAATCTCTTAATGTGCTCTGGTGGAGGTTCTTCTAGTATCTTCTTTGTCAGTTTAGGTAATGATGACAGGAACTGAACAATCATTCCAGCTATTTCTTCTGCTGCATCTTCCTGTAATTATAAGCATCATATGAGTTGGTTCAAGCTAGCCACTGATGTGTCATATTTTTCTTGAAATTGAATGGACTCCTGGGTCCACAGGAGAAAGCCAGGATCCTTTCCTTGGCCGCCAAAAGAAATACTTTCTGAATCATCAAAGTTTTTTCTATGAATAACAAATATAACACTAACTATGAAAAAGATTTTTAACATTGAATAAAGAAGAAATGCTTTAACAGTATTGTGAAAAAAGCTAGGAACTAAGTTGAATTAGTTTGTTTTGGGAACAATTATGTAACAAGAATACTACAAAATTGTGCAAAATCTAAAAAATATATGAAGCAGCTACCATAAAAAAAATTAAAATGTTACGATTAATGAGTACAAAAGGAGGAATTTGTTGTCTACTCCCAATCATCACAACCTGTAAACTGAAGAAACTAAATATTGTGCATCCCGGATTTAAAACAGAAAATCAACATCCATATGAAGCACATATAAAGTATTAAACAAAATGTTGCAGCACCTTTGTTATCTTGTTCACTCAGTGTGGACCTATCAAAATGTCATACTGTATAAAACAAGAAACAAAGAAGGCCACATAGAAGAGCTAGGATCAGATTATTAGACCTCAAATGTTGCAAATTAATTGCTGAGTCACATAGAGAAAGTTTATGTTTTTCTGCTTCATTAACAAACATAATGTTTTTTCTCAACGCTAAGATAAAGCCTACCAAAGGGAAAAATAATTAAAAAGTATATCAAAAAAGGAAGAACTTATTTTGCCACATGAGATTAAGACTGCTTCTTTGTGTGGAGAGTTTTGCTTTTGTTACAGAGGCAGAGCATGCTTTACATGAAGGTACTTTGTAATATTTTATTTAATATTTCCCCTTTCTTTCCAATCAGTAGGGATAACACTACAAAACATAAATCAGATCCATCTGTTTTTTTGATAACTAATATTTTGGCTAATTATAAAAAACTAACAGGGGCCAATCATTCAGGTTTTGCTAAGGATCAGACTGATAGATCAAGCAGGAAAATGACAAAGAGAGGTTAAAGAAACAATCAGATATCAAGAGTTGACCCATTATTTTCTCTTATGGTAATATCGATATTCTATAAAATGGTACAGCAGCTGTTATGAACCTACTCCAGTAGGACAACATTTTGATCGAGTAATCCTAGTAGTATGTACACCTGGCTAAGCAACATGCCCTGTCCATTTGTGGACCTACTCCCTCAAAAAAATCCAATATTCCATCAATTTGTTTATATTTAGTTCATAATGAATACCTTAAGTTATGCAGGCCCCTATTGCTGGGTTGGTCCTGATTATTGATAATAATTTCTTGTTAGAATCCACTAGTCACCATCATCCTCAAAATCTTCTGCATAATAGCTTTCAGTTGGTTGATTGATGGTTCTTTTTGTTTGTGGTCAACTGTTTCATACATAGATTATGCCTAAAATTTCCTAACCACATTCCAGCCTGCAATGATGGAGCTAGTATATCTGTAGAATCTGCAGGAGAGGATACATCTATGGATAACTTAACAGAGGAGTCATTCCCATTGGTCTATGAGTCAACAACATAGTAACATAGGCCTTCAGCTTTTCACTGTCACTGTACCTTCCTGACGAGGCATCCAGCTTCACAGCTACAAAATGGTAAAGCCTGAGCTACTGGTAGCAAACCTATCTAGCCTTTTATATCGACTCAAGTTTCTTCCCACATTTGATGACAATCTAAATTCGGGAGTTACAATCCTAGCGATTGCAAGACCTCAAAGAGTCTCATTGAGTGTGAGAGGCAAATTAAAGGCTTGGCCATGTTGAAGAAGAACCTGGGATTGACAAAATTGGCATGGAATTTATGCATGCAAGCAATATGGCACACCAGGTGAAGCACCCACCATGAACCTGATGAAGTGATTGAGTAGGTTGCAATTGCTTATCACAATCATGATGCAAGTCCCCTGCAGTTCACAGGGATCAATGTCATAGTATTCTATGCTCCATCCTCTTCCAAACCAACAGATTCAAAAACAGTGCCAGTTACTATCTGCAATCATAACGGATGTCACAAAAAGCTCTCTCCACTATTGTTTCTATTTGTTGAAGTTTGCAGGAAAAAAAGAAATACATTACTTAGCCCACACCTACTGTCTATCTTCTCGTTACATGTCAAATTGAATCACCAATTTTCCGTGGAGTCTCCCTACCCCATTTTGCATCACTTTTAACCACTCCATGGTTCAAACTGAAAAAGTATAGTCATCCAATGATTATCAAACGAACTGCAACCTTTTTCTATCTATAAGGATACCAATAGTGTACCTTCTACTTTTATAGGCCATGAAATAACAAACTGATGACCTTTACCTAAGTCAATTCAGTATATCTTCACTAATGTGCATTCACTGAGTTCCAGAATGTTTCACAAACTTCTAAACATTATTTTGTCAATAGAACAGTGTGCTAAGGATCATGTATCCTACCAAAAAATGGATTAAAAAAATGAAGATACCTTCTGGAAATAATTGTATCATGTGACAATAGAATCAATTAGAATTCGAATTGCAGCTTAAAGATCTTTTCTGTAAGCAAACAATCTGAAGCTCATAAATATCCATTTCGAGTCCATCTAGAAAGTGCCAAAACATCCATCTCAGGTCCATCTACAAAGTGACAAGTGCCCCAAACTAAAAGCGTATGTTAATATATTGTATATTTTATCTTAAATTCACTTCTGCATCTCAGATTTCATTGTCAGCTGCAATAACATGGAATCATCCTTCATTGAATGCATACTCTACATCAGAAAACCTTACAGGGTAAAAAAAGGGTTCTAAAAGACCATTGGTAAAAATAGTATTCACAAATATACTTTCGAGTGCAAATAAAAAACATCAAAAGTTGATAAAACATATGCATTTTTACTATTAGATATGTATTCAAGAAATGAATAAATGATATAAGGGACCTACATATATAACATGCTTTTTTAGATAAAGTTGTTCACATCCAGAATCTAACTGATCTTCGATTAAACGTATAATGAGTGGATGAAGAATGAATCAGAAAGACTTGTCATGGTACGAACCATAAGTTTTAGACATAAGTTAGAGCGAAAATAGTCAAGTCTCACCTGAGGCCACCGACCTCCTGAATGATAAGAAAATTTTCCCATTGGGGCAGCAGCAGATATTCGTTTTCCTTCATCAATCCATCTATCTGACCACATGTTCGACCAGAGAATCTGAAGCGGCATGCCCTTCATTGCATCCAAAGTTGTCCACTCTGCCAAATCAAAGCTATGATTCAACGCCTTCCCAGCTGCCACTACCGCTTTCTTCCCATCCGTCCCTTTCAGAAGAAGCCTATACGCTTCAGCCGCTGCCCCATCAATGGACCTCGAGCAACACAATCTCAGCAACCCACTGAACAAGAACCTCGACCTCAGCAGAAGCGGCCCAAGGACAGGAGTTGCCAGAAGCCACGAAGGAAATGCTGCAGATTCTGCAGAAGAATCAACCACAGTCACACTTCTCACATATCCCGGATTCACCGAAGCCCAATTCATCCCGGTGGGGAAAGCCGAATCATGAAGCACCAGGTGAACTGGCGCAAACCCCATCGACTCGATGACCTCTCCTATAACCCGTCCCATCTCCACTGAGCCATAGCCTGGGCTTGCAGTGCCGTCCTTTCTCGGAACCCTAACCCCAATTTGATCGTACGGGATCTCGCCAGTTTCAATAAGCTGATCAAAGCCCCAGAAGATCCCCTTCTCCCTGATCTCCTTGTACACATCCAAAATCCAACCCAAGAAGCCTCCCAACCTCCGATCGTCGTCGTCTGGTAGGTCCGGCCGATCGGAGAACCCGGATCCGGGGAGGTCGATGGCGACGGCGCGGTAGCCACCGGAGGCAAGGGAAGGGAGGACGCGGCGGAAGGAGTAGGAGCTGCATCCAAGGCCGTGGAGAAGCAGGACGACATCGCCGTCCCGAGGGCCAGCCTCGACGGCGAAGACTTGGAGGGGTGGGCGGGAGGGGGCGGCGGCGTGGGCCTTGAGGAGCTTGCCCCGGCCATGGTGTTGGCGGAGGTCATCAGGGAGGGACAGGAACCAGGAGCGGCGGTCGGAGGAGGAGGGGGAGGGGGAAGGGAGGAGGAGGGCGAGGAGGGAGACGACGACGGCGAGGTAAGCCCAGAAGGCGAAGGCGGAGGCGGAGCCGCAGTGGTTGTGCTGGGAAGGAGGAATGGTGTCGGGCACGGCCGGCGGAGGAGGAGGGAGTGGCTCTTCGGAGGGCTCCGGGCCTTGGATTTCGGAGACGGTGTCCTCCATGGAGGGTAAATCCGAGAGTGGAGACCGCACTACACAGAGCGAACCAAAGAAAGGCAACGAGAGCGCAACCCAGGGTACGACTGAAAACGACTCCTCCCCTACTGCGCCACGCAGCATTCGATAAAACATGTCGTGCTTAAAGGCGTTGCCCAATAATGGGCCGCGCATTCCGTTCCGCGTTACCGCCCACGGCTCAAAATCACTTTCCCTCACGCTTACGAGGGCTGCAGCCTCAGAACCCTACTCGAGTCATGGCCTGAATGCAGGCATACTGACGTGACATCCACTAATAGTGTTAAAATAAGGGCCCCGTACTACTGGTTCGAGTAGAAGATGTGGGACCGATATTTCGGCTCAAGCCGTCTGACGGTTTTTCTTGGGTTGTATCGGACTGGCGATTTCCCACAAAAGACGGATGTTATTGTGATCTTGCTACTCATTTCTATATTTTTCAAAGGTCATTTTCTTTATAAAAATATCAAAATAATGTTAAAAAGTAGTTTCCTACAAAAATTTGCTTGGGGGCTAAACCGATTCAAAGGATTATACTGTTATTTATTTATAGTGTTTCTGAATAGAAGTTACAGGATTTTTTATTGATAGTATTCTTTAATACAATTATAGTATTTTTATTACTAAACAAAATAATTCTATAATGACGAATAGTATTTTTTATTATCATTCCTTTACAGTAAATGATAATATTATACAAATTTTAAAAATCTTTAGATCTAAATTTAACATAAACTAAAAACTTTAGAATCTTTATCATGCTTTATTTTGAAATATGTTAAGTCTGTCATAATTATCATCCAAAATGTTATAATTAAATATAGTAAATTTGATATCTATTGTTAGTGTGAAACCTTAATACCTATACTAATATTAATAATTAGTATTTGTGATAATTTGAATTATACAGTTTTTTTTTAATAGGTTACATTGTTTTAATTTAGTAGCAATATATACTATAATTCTATTCAAAAGCACTAGATCTGTTGAAGTGAACTATAAATTTGAATTAACTTAACTCTATTCAAAAACACTACAAACGGTTCAGTTTAACATTCATAATTAATATTTGTGAGAAGACTGAGTTACAATATGATCATTTTTTTTAATTTATTTAAAAATATTAACTATTTTTTAAATATTATAATTGATTTGATTAAATTAAAAATATTATAAATATATTTAAAAATATTATAATCGATTTAGCTTTACACTTGTTTTAGTAGAAATGATTTTTTTTTTTGATAAGTTGTTTTAGTAGAAATGATAAGATTAACACATCGACACCACTTGGCCAACACTAATACAATATGACTGACATGTCAACAACGTATTGATAATACGTTAAGATCACGTAATCGATACGTTTGCCACATACATTTGGTCAATAACCCGGTTCCACACAGTCATACATCAACGCCACGTGATCGATGACTCGACCCCATGTGGCAGATTCACTTTTACCATGCAATCAATATGTTCTGACAGTCAATGGGGCATTGCGTGATCAACAAGTCAGATTTGTATAATCAACATCTAGGCACCATCCGACCAATCCCAAGGCCTCATGGAGTGGCATTCCAATAATAGATAAATCCCACATGGTACGCATGTTAATCCCTTATGGTTTCACATTGTCTAGTCAGCTAATTGCCTCGGTCATCCAAAGCTATGTGATCCTGGGTTTGGCGCAAGTAAATGCACAGTTATGATTGAAATTAGCACCCCACATTTGCGTGAACTATGCATCATGTGGATCTAATGAGACCGAGCATCCACTAGGGACTTTACAGGTATGTTGTAGGAGGTGCTGAAATTTGAACATCCCACCTACTCGGCCTATCTACTAATCTAATTATTAAAGAGGTATTATCGAGAGTGTGCTGATATATTTTGCATGATTTTGTAAGAAAATATACAGGCAACATCAACAAATTTCCCACGATATGTTTATCGTCGTGATACACAAAATCAGTAAAATCAAAAACTGTGTATATAAAAGATTATGTTTTACTTAGGGAGATTATATATTTCTGAATACCTACATATCTGTACGAGAGAATGAAGAAAGTCAAGCGCTCTGCTCTCTAACGGTGATCACACAACAGGGCTACGACGATGCTCCTCAAATCTCCAAGCTTGCTATCTGAGGAGGAGAATAGGATATGACAACCAAGAGAAGCTCTAGCCTATGAACATTTGGTTCCCTCATATTTATAGAGGTCCCCTATCAACTTAACCCTAATGGATCCTACCCTATTAGGTATTAAATCTTCATCCAACTACCAAAGCCTCTTAGATTAGTGGATCTCTATCCAACAATCTCTCATTGGCTCTTATTAGATCTCATCCATAGGATCCAATAATTCATGGGCTTATTGGATATCCAATAAGATATGGGTTCTGGCGGATATCTCATATCTGAACCTCTATTCGTCACAACGCATACCATATGTGTATTACCCTCAAGTCCCTATATCAAGCAAGTTATGAGTCATACCTATCAGAACTCCTTTTGGCTTAGTGAATTATTATCTCCATAATAATTCACTCTACTCATTGATTGCGGATATACTTATTGAATCTCGGATTTTGATGATGAAACCAATTGATAAAGTTATAATCTAATGTGCATTTAAGTGATGCAGGTCTAGCTTCGATCAGGGAAGATAAATTGATTAAAATAGTATAATCAAAAGTTGGGCCGAAATGGAACATGTCAAAAGATTAAACATCGAACCGGAGAAAGGTCAACGTGTCGGTAGAAGGCTTCATGCCATGAATTCAGGCATCGGGCTAGAAGGATCAGATATTGCACCAAGAGCTCAGGTGTTGTGGAAAAAGGCTTTTGATTGCATCTATATATAGTGATCACAGTGGTGAGTTTCAAAACTGTGATTTTTAAAACTTTTGTGAATCAAATGGGTACAACCATAATTTCCCTACTCTAAGAAATCCTCAACAAAATGGAGTAGTTGAAAGAAAAAATAGAAGATTACAAGAAATGACAAGAACAATGTTAAACGAATATAGCCCACCCAAATATTTTTGGGCTAAAGCCGTTAACACGGCATGCTATGTCATGAATAGGGTTCTAGTAAAACCATTACTTTTCAAAACTACTTATGAATTATGGAATAACAAAAAAATCAATGTTTCATATTTTAAAGTTTTTAGTTATAAATATTTTATTTTAAACGAAAACGATGTCTTAGAAAAATTTGATGCAAAATCCAATGAAGGTATTTTTCTTAGATATTCTTCTACTTCTAAATTATTTTACGTGTTTAATGAAAAAACTTTAGTTGTATAAGAATCTATTCATGTTAATTTCAATGAGGTTTTCGAATAAAATAAAATGATTTTAATAATGATTTTGATTTTGATGCTTTAAATTTGAATGAAACCTCTCCTCCCACTAGCAACTTGGATGGATCTTCTTCCAAAAAATCATTACCTCAAGATTGAAAGTATGTAGATGCTCATCCTAAAGAGCTAATCATTGGAGACACATCAAAATGTGTTCAAACTCGTTCTTCTCTTAAAATTTTTGTGCTAATACAGCCTTTTTATCTCAAATTAAACCTAAATGCATTGACAATGCCTTAAAAGATGATTCATGGGTTATTGCAATATATGATGAATTAAATTAATTTAAAAAAAATGAGGTGTGGAAGCTTGTTCCTAGACCTAGTGATCATTTAGTAATTGATACTAAATGGGTCTTTAGAAAAGCAAGATGAACTTGGTATCGTGATTAGAAATAATGCTAAATTAGTGGCCAAATGTTTCAGCCAAGAAGAAACCTACGCTCCTATAGCTAGACTTAAAGACATAAGGATTCTCTTTGCCAATACTAGTTGTAATAATTTTAAGTTATTTCAAATTGATGTTAAAAGTGTTTTTCTTAATGACTTTATTTATGAAGAAGTTTATATTAAACAACCTCCCGGATTTAAGAATACTAACCTTCTATTTAAGTTGAGCAAGACTTTCTATGGATTAAAACAAGCCCCTAGGGCTTGGTATGAGAGGCTTAGTTCTTTCCATATTTAAAATAATTTTATGAAAGGCAAGATCGATACTACATTGTTTATTAAATATTTTAAAAATAATTTTTTCATTGTTCAAATTTATATTGATGATATCATTTTTTGTTCTTCAAGTGAATCTTTGTGTGAACCAAAAGTATAAGTCAAGAGTTTGAAATTAGTTTAATAGGCGAATTAACTTTTTTTTTAGGATTACAAATTAAGCAACTAAGTGATTGAATTTTTATTAGTCAGACTAAGTATTCTTTATATCTATTGAAATGATTTAATATGGATAGTACTAAAGTTATTAATATACCAATGAATACTTCTACAAAACTAGATATGGATACTAATGGAGAATGTATTAATCAAAAGACTTATAGGGGTATGATATGTAGTTTATTATACCTCATAGCAACTAGATCTGATATCATGTTTAGTGTTAGACTATGTACTAGATTTCAATCTAATCATAAGCAATCTCACTTAAAAGCTGTTAAAAGGATTTTTTAGATATCTAAAAGGAACTTCTAATCTAGGAGTACGATATCTAAATTCTAAAAACTTTGAGTTACTTGCTTAAGTCGATATTGATTTTATTATTTGTCAAATAGATAGAAAAAACACATCAGGAACATATCAACTCTTAGGTCATGCACTTGTTTCTTGGTCTTCCAAGAAATAAAACTCGGTTACATTATCTACAACCGAAGTTGAGTATATAGCAACATGTGCATATTATGCATAAGTTATCTGGATGAAAAATACTTTATAAGATTATGGAATTCACTTGAAAAACATACTTATTAAATGTGATAACACTAGTGTAATATGTTTAATAAAAAATCTCATTCGATACTCTAAAACTAAACATATTGATATTATGCATCATTTTATAAGAGATCATGTTAATAACCATGACATATCTTTAGAATTTATTGATACAAAATATTAATTAGCTGATATTTTTATAAAACCTTTAAATGAGGAATAATTTGATTTTATTAGAAGAGAATTAGGTATGTTAAATCTTTAAAATGCATGAATTCCTTTATAATTTTTTAAATTTCTCATTTTTTCATAACTTGAATTTTCCTTTTAAATCGAGATCATTACCTATAAATCCTTTCTCTTGCTATTTACAAAAAAAAAGATTTGATTAATGGACTTTTGGTATTCACAACTTGATTCCTTATTTTTCATGTGATGATCATGAGTCATTCATGCTAGTCATAGGTGCCCAACAAGCCAATCACGTGAGTGATGGCACGTGTGACTTGATACAAAATCTTTTTGCTTATTATATTTTGGCGTATATCACTTTATAACTATTGCATATTTGCATATATATATTGTGATGTCCTTGGATTTGTGCAATAGGAATCGGATCATGATGAGATCACGATAATGAGATCGATTCACCTTTAAACACATATCCTAAATAATCCCGGTCATAGGTTACTCGAGAGGGACATCGTGATAACCGGACAGACTGGTGTACTGTATACCCGTCCATATGATGGATGCAGCTGGTCTCATAGCTGCTCGTGTAGGGACACTGGGGATACAGTACAGGTGCTCATTGGAGAATGAGTTCACTGATTGATCCGCTTACGGAATGCTGAATGGTTAATGATGCCTTATTGTCAGACAGCGATTCCGTAGTCCTAGTGGTGTATCTGGTCCTTAGACTTGAGACACCAAGGATGTCTTGTATTAGTGCTCCACTCTTTGATACCAGACTTATAGGTTTGGCTGTCCCAGATCTAGTACAGTTGGTCATTGGGAGTGGTAGTCGACCTTACGAGGGCTATTGAGTGTCGATAGAGGATCATCCACTCTCGGTGTCATGAGAGGAATATCCCATGTGTTCTCGCTCAGACAAATCCCTGACCAGGGTCATTCGGGTTGAGAGAGAAAGAGTTCTCCGGGAGAATCCGATTAGAGCGAGACTCGAGTAGAAACTGTATGGGTCTGACAGCACCATGCTCGATATACGGTCTCTGGGATATTAGACGGATGAGGGACTATAGGTACACAGTAACTGAGGACAGACAGGTCCAATGGATTGGATTCCCCTATATCGTCTGGGGACTACGGCGTAATGGCCTAGTACGTCCGTAGTCGATGAGTCAAGTGAATTATTACAGAGATAATAATTCACTGAGTTAGAAGGAGTTCTGACGAGTATGACTCACGGCCAGCTCAATATTGGGCCTAGAGGGTCACACACATATGGTAGGCATTGCGATGAGTAGAGGTTCGGATATGAGATATCTGACGGAGCCCTTGTCTTATTGGATGCAGATCCAATACCCACTAGGGGAGGACCCATTAGGGTTTTGATAGGGGACCTCTATAAATATGAGGGATTCATAGCCTCATAGGCTAGAGTCTTTGCTTGCCTTTCCTATTCTCCTCTCCCTCTCCACCTCAAAGTAGGCCTAGAGTTTTGAGGAGCGTCGTTGCAACCCTGCTGTGTGGATCACCGCTAGAGAGGAGGATGCTTGACCTCCTTCACCCTCTCCTAAGGATCTGCAAGGAAACAGGGATATACGATCTCCCTAGGTAACACAATCTACTCTATACGCAGTTTTAAGTTTCGCGGATTTTGCGTACCAATCTTCGCACGACGACGAACATCTCTTTGGGAATCTGGGATTTTGTTTTCTTGTTCTTCCGCTGCGCATATGATGTCGCCCCCAAGATTTCCCAACAGTGGTATCAGAGCCAGGTTGTTCGTGCGAATGATTGGTTTTGAACTGCGTGTGTTGTGTTTAGGAAGAATTTTGACGTCAAAATCGTTGACGCAAAAATAAGGAAGGGCAGCAACAATTGCTGCCCTCGATCTGCATACGTGCAGCGCAGCCGAAGACGGGCAGCACAGGGGCTGCGTCTGCAGCAGTCGGCCGGCGGCCTGCTTGCAGCAGGCTTACGTCCGGCGGGGCTGGCAGCCCGCGGGGTGAGACGCCGCAGGGCAGCGGCGCCTGCCGTCGCTGCTCCCGCGGGCGAAACCCCCCCCCCCCCAGGGGCGGCCGCCCGACGGGACAGCACCGCCTGCGGGCGTTGTCCCACCGGTAGAACCGCCCGCGGGGGCGCCCACCTGCAGCGGCAGCGCCGCCAGCGGGCGTGCCGCATGCAAGCGAGGGCAGCGCCCTCGCCTCGCCGCACAGGCCGCCGCCAGCAGGGTGGCGGCGGCGGCAGCAGTAAGAGGGAATTAGGATTTTGGGCAAAAAGATAGTTTTGCCCTTGTGATTTGAGAAATTCCAGTTTCTGTTTTTTATCCAAATTACGAAAATACCCTTAGGAATTGAGAAATTCCCTACATGTCCTTGATTTCAGAAAATATTAATTAATTAAAAGGTATAGTTGATTATTATTTTTATTATTATCTAGTAGTCCTACATGATGATGATTATTTATACATGTGATGTATGATGTGTGGATGGATGATCATGGACCGTGTGATGTGTGTACTTGTGATTATTATTATTGAGGTCTGCGTGCCTCCATTATATTTCTCGTTTATTGTCGGGCCTGCGTGCCTATGATTAAGTTGTAATCACATGAGGAGGCACAGCGGGAGCGTGGATGCGATAGCGGGACCCACGAGATGGACGATCGTGATGCATGAAGATGCATCAAGATGTCGACGGAACCAACGAGGACGAGATGGACGATCACAAGGCATGGAGATGCACCATTGCACACATAGATCTTGATATGAGTGATTAGGCCTACTGTCTCGGGCCTAATCATATTAGGTTATGGTTCATGATCATCTGGTGTGATTGCTTATACATATACTAGATATGTATATATATTTGCATGCAATGTAGATATATATTAAATATGTATATGTGTGACATGTCATATTAGGAGACCAAATTATAGAAACATCTCTCGATAATATTAAGTCGGTAAACGTGAGGCAATTAGATTGACCCACGTGGCCTTCCATCGTTATAAGTAGGAACCGATTCTCGGTGTAGGTTGAGTTGGTCGAGTCCCTCGAGACTCACCTATATCGCGATTCGCTATCTTGCTTACGACATAGAGATGTCACCGATGACCTGAGGGCATGGTATGCTTGGTCGAGTCCCTCGAGGGTATATCATCAAATCAGACTAATCTTGTAACGAAGGTGTTGACTTAACCGAGCATCATGGTTGATCGAGTCCCTCGAGGCCATGGTGATTCGAAGGCCGAATAGGACGAAAATCACAAGGAGTTGTGATCGGCAAGAGTTGCCTACCTTTTAGGCTTAGTGTGATTGGTCGAGTCCCTCGAGGTTACACTAAGACGCTGATTGGATCCTGATCCCCACTAGAAGTCTGCCGGAGACTTCCGTTTCACGTGCTGAGGGTGTCGCATGACTTGTTAGTAAAATAGTGGGAGCATATTAAGATAGAAGTCCATATCTTGATAGTTTATTTCTTATAAAATCTGCATGTTATTCATTTCTACTGCATCTTTATTTTCAGAAAATGTCGCTTTCAAATCCCTTACGTGGCATACTTGATGTCAACCGCCTCACTGGTCCAAATTATATGGATTGGCTCCGTAACTTGAGAATTGTTCTCACAGCGGAGAAAATCGTGTACGTCCTTGATACAGTGATGCCTACGCCCGAAGAAGGGGCAAACGAGGATGAGATCGCTCGCTACGTGAAGCACATTGATGACTCCACTCTTGATCAGTGCTATATGTTGGGCTCTATGACTCCTGAGTTACAGAGACAACATGAAAAGATGGATGTCAGATCCATTCTCCTACATGTCCGCAAATTTTTTGAGGAACAGGGAAGGACTCAGCGATATGAGATATCCAAGAGCCTCTTCCGCGCTAGGATGACTGAGGGGACACCGGTTCAGAACCATGTCCTAAAGATGATTGAGTGGATAGAGAAACTCACAGGTCTAGGAATGGTCCTAGAGGATAACTTGTGTGTGAACATTGTGCTTCAGTCCCTACCAGATTCCTTTTCACAGTTCATAATGAATTTTAATATGAACAAGCTTGAGGTGACTCTCCCAGAGCTCCTCAGTATGTTGAGGGAGGCAGAGAGTACTATTAAGAAAGAGAAGCTAGTTCTCTACACTAGTGAGACTAAAAAGAAAAGGAAAACAGAAAGGTCCCTTAAGAAGGGAAAGGGCAAGTGCAAACCAGGTAAAGCAAAGGTTGCTAAGAAAGACCCAGCAAAGGACAAAGGCCAATGCTTCCACTGTGGTAAAAATGGGCACTGGAAGAGGAACTACAAAGAGTACCTTGCAGAAAGGGCGAAATAGAAGCTTGGAGAAGTTTCAGGTACATTCATGATCAATCTCCAATTGGCAGATTTTTTGTGATAGTGCATTGGTATTGGATACCAGTATTGCTTATTACATCCATAATTTATTGTAAATTCTAGCAAAGCCGAGGGGAGATTGACGAGAGGAATATTGCATAAAGGTTAATTTATGCAAGACACTACTCCACATATCATGAATGTAAGTGTCCAAAAGGAAACGAGATGAGTTGAACAATGCATACTTGTGGCATTATAGGCTAGGTCACATCCATGAAAGAAGGATTCAAAAGTTACTAAATGATGGATATCTAGATCCATTCGACTATGTGTCATATGCAACTTGTGAGCCTTGCATTCGTGGAAAACTGACCAACTCTCCATTTAGTGGAACTGGAGAGAGAGCCACTGAGAAATTCAGAGAGTATAAGAATGAGGTGGAGAACCAGACTGGAAAGAGTATCAAAACTCTTTGATCAGATCGAGGAGGTGAGTACTTAAGTACAGAGTTTACTCAGTTCCTCAAGGACCATGGGATATTATCCCAATGGACACCTCCTTATACACCTCAGCTCAATGGTGTCTCTGAAAGGAGAAATCGTACGCTATTAGACATGGTACGGTCCATGATGAGTTTCGCTGACCTACACATTTTATTCTAGGGATATGCCATAGAAACCGCAGCTTACCTTCTGAATAGAGTTCCAACTAAGTCGATAGTGTCTACACTATATGAGATATGGAAAGGGAAGAAGCCTGATCTTAAGATTGTTAAGATTTGGGGCTGCCCTGCCCATGTTAAAAGATACAACCCCGATAAGTTAGAATCAAGGACAGAGCGATGTAAATTTGTGGAATACCCCAAGGAAACTGGTGGGTATTATTTCTATCATCTCGAGGACCAAAAGATCTTTGTAGCTAAGAGAGCAGTGTTCCTTAAGAAGGAACACATTCTTGGCGAAGATAGTGGGAGCATGATAAAGTTGAGCGAGGTTGGAGAACCAAGCTCAAGCACCACTCTACAGCCCGAGTTTGTTCAGGTACCTAATACACAAGTTTCAACTTTACGCAGGTCTGATAGAGTATCTCATCCTCCTGAGAGATACGTGGGACATATTAGAGGAGAGGATGTTGAGGATATTGATCCTCAGACCTACGAGGAGGCTATTATGAGTATAGACTCCAAGAAGTAGCAAGAAGCCATAAATTCTGAGATGGATTCTATGTACTCTAATAAGGTTTGGAACCTAGTTGATGCGCCCGAAGGTATTGTACCCATCGGTTGCAAGTGGATCTTTAAGAAAAAGATCGGAGTAGATGGAAAGGTAGAGACCTATAAAGCAAGGCTAGTGGCTAAGGGGTATCGTCAAAGGCAAGGTGTTAACTATGACGAAACCTTCTCACCCGTAGCAATGCTAAAATCCATCAGAATTCTATTGGCTATTGCAGCACACTATGATTATGAGATCTGGCAGATGGATGTGAAAACCGCATTCCTCAATGAGAACCTCGAGGAGGAGATGTATATGATGCAACTTGAGGGATTCGTGTCCAAGAACTGCCCAGATAAGGTGTGTAGGTTTCTTAGATCCATTTATGGACTAAAGCAAGCTTCCCGAAGTTGGAACATAAGATTTGATGAGGCAATCAGATCTTATGACTTCGTTAAGAACGAAGATGAGCCTTGTGTGTACAGAAAGGTAAGTAGAAGCGCTATCACCTTTTTGGTATTATATGTGGATGACATCCTCATCATTGGGAATGATGTAGGAATGCTATCCACAGTAAAGGCTTGGTTATCTAGACACTTCTCCATGAAGGACTTAGGGGAAGCATCCTATATCTTAGGGATTAAAATCTATAGAGATAGATCCAAAAGGATGCTTGGCTTGTCCCAGTCCAAGTACATGGAAACCATTGTCAAAAGGTTTGGCATGGAAAATTCCAAGAGAGGTCTCATACCGATGAGACATAGGATATCGCTTTCTACGAGTATGTCCCCAAAGACTCCAGAAGAAAGGACGAACATGAATATGATACCTTATGCCTCAGCAATAGGGTCTATCATATATGTCATGCTATATACTAGGCCTGATATAGCGCATGCTCTGAGTGTCACGAGCAGGTATCAGGCAGATCCAGGCTTGGAGCACTGGAAAGCTGTAAAGTGTATCCTTAAGTACTTGAGAAGGACTAAGGATCTTTTACTAGTATATGGAGGTAATAGCCTTAAGGTTGAAGGCTACACTAACTCAAGTTTTCAGTCTGATGTCGATGATAGCAAGTCGAATTCAGGGTATGTGTACACCTTGAATGGAGGAGCAGTGTGATGGAAGAGTTCCGAGCAAGATACTACTACTGACTCGACCACAGAGGCGGAGTACATTGCTGCATCAGATGCAGCAAAGGAGGGAGTCTGGGTGAAGAAGTTCATCACAGATTTGGGAGTCGTGCCGGGTAGCGAGGAGCCGATCTCCTTATATTGCGACAACAACGGGGCGATTACTCAAATAAGGGAACCCGGGTCTCATCAGAAGTGTTCTGAGGAGGTTCCACCTTATCAGAGAGATCGTAACCCGAGGAGATGTAGCAGTGGAAAGAGTTCTATCTGAAGATAACATTGTAGGTCCACTGACAAAGTCGTTGTCTCATATTGTCTTTGAGCGTCACAGGGGTCTGATGGGGATCAAACACATAGGTGATTGGCTTTAGGTCAAGTGGGAGATTGCTAGTCATAGGTGCCCAGCAAGCCAATCACGTGAGTGATGGCACGTGTGACTTGATACGGAATCTTTTTGCTTATTATATTTTGGCGTATATCAATTTATAACTATTGCATATTTGCATATATATATATTGTGATGTCCTTGGATTTGTGCAATGGGAATCGGATCGTGATGAGATCACGATAATGAGATCGATTCACCTTTAAACACATATCCTAAATAATCTCGGTCATAGGTTACTCGAGAGGGACATCGTGATAACCGGACAGACTAGTGTGCTGTATACCCGTCCATATGATGGATGCAGCTGGTCTCATAGTTGCTCGTGTAGGGACACTAGGGATACAGTACAGGTGCTCATTGGAGAACGAGTTCACTGATTGATCCGCTTACGGAATGCTGGATGGTTAATGATGCCTTATTGTCAGACAGCGATTCCGTAGTCCTAGTGGTGTATCTGGTCCTTAGACTTAAGACACCAAGGATGTCCTGTATGAGTGCTCCACTCTTTGATACCAAACTTATAGGTTTGGCTGTCCCAGATCTAGTACAACTGGTCATTGGGAGTGGTAGTCGACCTTACGAGGGCTATTGAGTGTCGATAGAGAATCATCCACTCTCGGCATCATGAGAGGAATATGTTAGGATCGAGAGCACTAAGAGGGGGGGGGTGAATTAGTGCAGCGGAAATCTTTCAGCGATTAAAAACGAAAGCTGCGTTCGTTCGATAAAAACTATTTTGATGCAAAAGCCGATTCTAAGATTACTTATGATTAAGTGCAGTTTACGTCTAAACACAGTTTGCGTTTAAGCGCAGTTTGCGTCTAAATGCAGTTTGTGTCTAAATGCAGATTGCGTCTAAGCTCAGATTGCGTCTAAGCGCAGTTTGCGTCTAAGCGCAGTTTGCGTCTAAGCTTAGATTGCGTCTAAGCGCAGTTTGCGTCTAAGCGCAGTTTGCATCTAAATGGAATCAAAACGTAAACGTAAACTGCAAAGAAACTCGTTCGTAAAAGCGCAGAAGACAGTTTGCAGTTATAAATAGAATCAAAACGTAAATGTAAACTGCAATGTAAAGATCGTACGAAAACACCGATTTACGTCTGAATGCAGATTCGGAAAGATCAGAACTTAGAAACTTGTTCGTAAAAGCGCAGAGAGCAGTAGATATGTAGGAGGTTTGCAGTAATGATAAAGTGCTCAAAATAAAAGCAAACCAGAGATTTAGAGTGGTTCGGTCAGTCTTGACCTACTCCACTTTTGGCTTCCTCCACCGACGAGGTCACCGACGTCAACTAGAGGCCTTCCTTCAATAGGCGAAGGCCAACTGCCCTTTAACAGTTTCACTCCTTTTGACGGGCTCAGGAGACAACCCTTACAGAACCTTTCTCTCCTCTCTTTACAACTCAAGACTTGAAGAACAGAAAGAGGAGAACTTTTGGAATTTACACAAATTTGAGC